>NC_064924.1:476625926-476931092 GCF_023897955.1 Schistocerca gregaria
CCTTAACTCTTGGCAGAAAGGTGTGCAGTATACTGCTGCATCTATTTTCAGCACACCACCACAAGAATTCAAAAATCTTAGCAGTAATCTACATACTTTCAAATTGAAACTGAAGAGTTTCTTCATGGGTCACTCCTATTCTGTTGAGGAGTTTCTTGAAAAATTAAGCTGATTCTTACATTATATTGTTGACTACATTCATATAAACTTATAGTTTGACATTTTTAGGCTTCATAAACATTTCAATTTACCTGTTGTTAATTTTATGTTGTAATTTCTTGTACTGACATGTTCCATGACCTTCGAGATATGCTCCTCAATTTGGTCCTACAGAACTAGACATGTAAATAAATATATAAAATATGGATGTAGATGCAACATACTCATACGAAAGAGCATTATAAGCACCTGACAAAAACTGAAATGGTTATCATTGTGGACCTCTTTTTGGCAGATGGCAGAATCAGGCAATGTCCAGATCTGAGGAACATTCCGGGGTGACAGTGACCCGTTAATGGACGGCATGGAAAGGTGTAGGCAGACATGCCTGTCCATGTTCCGATCAACCACATCTGATCACCACAAGGGAGAATCCCCATATTGTGAACCAAGCACATCGTAATTCTTTCACATTTGCAAATGCCAGTCGAGAAAAAGTAATGGAGTCCCTGAAACATTCTGTGTTATCTTGCATTACTGGTGGGAGACTAGCAGCAGATGGACTAGGGAACTACCATCCCATGAATAGGCTACCATTACCACAACAACACAAATGGCTCCATTTGGAGTGGTGCTGTGACCAGGAAGCATGGACTGATGAAGAATGGCATCACATTGTGTTTAGTGATGAACTGTGGTTCTACACCATCCCAAATGACTTTCGTTGGTGAGTATGGTTGCAAATTAGGTAGGTTCCATTCTTCCAATGTTTTGGGGAGGTACAGTGGTCTTACTCCCTGGGAGCCACAGGTATGACTTGATATCAAAGCTGGTAGTGATTGAGAGAATAACAGCGCAACACTACATCTCCTACATCCAGCATCCTCATGTGTTACATCTCACACTACAGTACGCTTGTTCAACAATGCTCATTTACACATGGCACATGTCTCTACAAACTGTATGCATGATGATGAGTTACTGCCATGGCTAGCTAGAGCCACATATCTGTCCTTAACAAAAGGTGTGTGTGTGTGTGTGTGTGTGTGTGTGTGTGTGTGTGTGTGTGTGTGTGTGTGTAAAGGTACAAATGCTGTGTGACGACCTTTCCAACCAAATCAGTGCATGCATCCAGGTCAGAGGGTATGCAGTGTCATACTGTTAAGTGGGCTGCAAAGTTCTTTGTAAATTTGACTCAATATTTTAACTGCTGAAATAACATCACACCCCTTCTCAAACCATGAAGTTTCATTTGCTTTCCTCCGCCTCTTTCGATGCTTCAATTTTTTTCTCAGACAGTGCAATTATGGTACTTACTGTCCAGCACTTCCAGAAATAGGAAGAGATAAGTTTAAAACTTCATTGTGCTTATTTCACGATTTCTTTATGTCGGTTGTTTAATTCCTCATCCATGCCTACCAGCTACAATTAGTCCTCAGTAACCCACAATCCCTTATTATTCAGTTTTCATTTCCTTACATAAAATCATATGTAAGAGTTCTTCTAGACAAAATGTTTCTTTGTTCTTGAATTCTGCTGTGCAGTGTTATGGTCTCAATATATAATTTCAGAAACTTCTAATCTACTTCAAAGTTAATTTTTGATAGCATTTTCCTTAAGCAACTAAGGAAAGCTTCTCACTGTTGACAAACTTTTTTTTTTTACCACTTTTCTTTCACTGTTTCGAATTGGTTTATGTTCTCAACAGCGAAACACTACACTCCCTTTATTTCTCCTTTTTTACTATAATGAGAACTAATTTGCAGAAGACAATCCATTAGTTCTAAATGAAAGTCTCTTAACACTCAGTATAGGTCTCTAAAACAATAACCCGCTTGATTTAACTATCACAGAGTAAACTTTGCCTACTGTTTTCTGTTACTGGTCATTAGCATTGGCATTGCAGCATGGCAGTTCCTGTTTAGGACTACCATAAACACTGCTCACATGCTCTGTGAAGTACCAGAGAAATAGTATACTTTTACAATCCATCATATACAATACTGCCAAATGCTACCTTCCTTTTGGGATTCCACTATCAGTGAATCAGTGGAAATTTAAAGACCTGATTAATCAAGATGGCAGTTTTCAAACAGATATAAAATGGCATCTTGTCAATGTGAAACTCTGGGTACTTGAAGCCAGTACCTTTTTGAGTTTTTACCCAATAAAGATGATCAATTTGATATTGGTAACATGAACTTTCAGTGTGGAGAGCCACTATGTAATGCACTAACGAATCACCCATGTGCCAGCAGAGTAATGAATTGATGAGCTTACGTGCTCAGTAAATACCTGCAGGAGGCCACATGGCTCTGCTCCTCAATATCTAAGCAGCAAGTTAGTAGAATTTTACAGCTGTCCCAGAATGTAAATACTGGTTCTGTGTTTACGCTATTTCTCACAGTTAATACTTCATTCATAAGGTGAAAGGCTGGTCTCTGTTCACCTCTTTTTATATCCTGCAAAGGTTTTCCCATAACTCTATTAACTGAGCAAGAAGAAAGCAATATTTGAAATTCCAAATGTGAAGTTACATGAGAAACTAGTCAATATATGTTAGTCATTTGTTCCTTTGTTTGTGGGGTTAAACTGGCAATTGTGAGATAAAAGTTGTATTTCAGAGTTATGTTTTGTGGATTTTACAATCATTGTGACCCTTCAACATTTTTTTTTCTGTTCAACTATCTTGCACATCCAAAGATAGATAACAAGAGAATGAAAAGTACAGGGTCAGCAAAGAGACCTCCTTTATTTCTAAAGGTAGTTAGAAACAAACAAAGATGAATACAGATAAATTATTCTCTTTGTGAACAACAAATACAAAAATTATGTCCTGCAAATGGTATCCTCCACATTTACAGAGCTTTTCCTGGAAGCTGCCATAGTTTGTGTCATTTCTGGCGATGTGGCAGCCACTTCCTGGATGATTGCTTCCTGTACTACTTGCAGGGTTGTGGGGCAATGTTAGTACAATTGAGCCTTTAAGTGTCCCCAAAAGCAAAAATATCAAAAAGTGATAAACTGGGTAACTTTTAGGGCCAGACAATGTCTCCTAATAGAGAGAGAAGACTTCCAGGAAAGAACTTCCTCAAAATTTCTAGACAATGATGAGAAGTGAGAGTTGTAGCTCCATATTGTTGGAACGAGACTTCTCCTTCATGGTCCCCAACACACTGGTTTAACTTAGGACGGAAGAAGATCTCCATCAACTGACAGCAGCAATTCAAATTAACCATTACCATTACTCCATTGTCTATGAAAAAATACTGACCCCCTCACATCAAGTTCAGCAGTGGCATGCCGAACTGTTACATGATGGCTGTGAAGTGGTGTTTGGCAAAGTTCCTTGGCAATGAGGCTCAACAGAAGAAATCAAAACAGCATAAGGCGGAATGTTCGGAAGAATTTCCTCACACACAGCTCTACAAATTTCAAAATCTCTCTTACTTAATTCTTGGAGAACAATAATTTTGTAGGGGTGCCTATGAAGACCTCTGTGTAGGATCCAAATTACGTAACTCCAGGACAACTGCATGTTTAAGTCCTGAACATTTTGAAGCTTGCTGGATGGATACTCTCAAACACACCAAATTTTTTAGAGTTGTTACAGTCCGAGGTCGGCCAGTAGATTTTCTTTTCAGTGTAGAACCTGATGATTTAAAATATGATACCCAAGCTCTAATAGATTTTCTTTCAGGAACAGAATCATGCTGATCAAGTTCAAACCAAATGCTGCATGGTCACTGAGTAGTAACCACAGAACCACCATTACATATACATACTCCACAGTAAACTCATGATGTTTACCTAGCCAAGCCATTGCGCCTACTGAAACTGGCATGTACACCACTATCGATCGATACTCCTCCAGCATCAGTATCCCCAACAAAACTCACACAGTGGACTCTCCAAATACAGGAAGTCTTTTTACAGGAGTCTGTTTTGGGATTTACAGCCACTTGATCAAAATTCAGTGGTATTAAATTGTATATCAATTTCAATTATTCTTTTCTGAGTAAAGATTTCTTACTAACAGCATATAATTACTGGTGGTGAGTAATGAATAAGAAAAGAAACAACATTTGTAATAGATTTATGTTTCTTCATACAATTACACTGTCATACAGCTAATATATAACAAGCACTTTTGAATCGATATTTTATTTTTAGGAAACATCCACATAAATTTTGTACAAAAAAGATACTTGAATTAAATGCAAGTAAAATAAATCAAATAGGCTAATCTGAGATTTTAAAAGTTGTAAAACACTGCATAAATTTTTGCAAGCTTATACAGGGTTACTTTATAAAATGGAAAACATTTCTACTAATACATCTTCACTGCCGAACACACACACACACACACACACACACACACACACACACACACACACACACACACACACACACACACAATAATTTCACAACAGGGACCAAGTCAATCAATGTTCAATGAATAATCCAAAATGTAAACTTTCCAGAAAACTCTTTGTGCGAAAGTGTGCATTAAGTCTTTGTACCCACTGAGGCTAATGAACATGATACTGACATAAAACAAGCACAGAGAGAGAAAGAGAAAAAGAAAGAGAGAGAGAGAGAGAGAGAGAGAGAGAGAGAGAGAGAGAGAGAGAGAGAGAGAGAGAGGTAAGGTACCTACCAACCACTACTTTGGTTTGTTCCAGAAAAATAGAATCTGCTCAACAGTCAGTGTCTGCTATTAAACAAATATTTCTCAACAGTGAACTTTGTTCTTTGTAACGTGCATACCTATGCATGCATTGTAAAAAAGGAAATCAGAAGATTTGCTTGTTAAAATGAAACAAGAATAGAACTGTACAGCTAGCAAATCACACAAATATTTTACAACTGAAAAAAAAAAAAACAAATCATAAAATTTGAATACAGTGATGTAATTCATCTCTGTTGTAAACTATATAATAAACGCAACTATTACTGTGATTAGGCTTCCACAATTAAGTTCTGTGGCTCATAAAAAATTAAAGAAATAATGTCTCAGTTCTATAAGCCCTAAAGATGGGCAACTAGTTTATAAAAATAATATTTACATTGCATAATTACACATCCTTAACAATACGGGAGTATGAGCATTTCAAACATATGTACTATCTAAATATGACATGATATTTTTTTTTTTACGTTTTATCGATTCACAATTCCAAGTAACATCTAAAATAATGAGTGAGGGAATGCTTGTTAATGGAACTGTTTTCATTTTTCACTTCAGCACTATTTAATCAAGCAACATTCCCACCGTAGAATCAAGTCACAATGTTTAAATAAAAACATGAGAACTTGATAATTTTCCAAAGGAAGCGACACAAAACAAGCCTGTTGCAGACACGAGAAAAATACATAAAAGCTATATATTAGACAGTCTTTCATGAAGTGTGTGTGCTTAAGTAAATAAATACTCCACTATTCAATATGTTTGGCTGTGAACAAATAACTTTTTTGCTCCTGAATACTCTGACACTTCAGCTGGTACTGCCTGACTGTACTGCATCACTTTTGTAGGTATAATACTGCAAGTCAGCTGAGGAGCCTACATTTACTTTTTGCAGCTGATAACTGTTTACACTGAAAAGTTCTATGCTCCACATTTCATGCCAATTGAAAGGTACTTTTAACGAAATATATTTCACATTTAGTGATGACCAAAATACTAAGTTTAAGAGATTTCAAAAGCCTCGATGAGCACGGATTTTATGGAGCTTTACTTTTGAAGTAACCAGCAATATATTCTCATTCCTATACCAACAAGTCAAGTCTCTCATTCTCTAATTTACAACTGACAGAAGTACAACCGACCTCTGGCAGAGCCCAACATTAGATGGAAGCATTTCTATTCTTTAACCACCAAACCCGAAACGTTTTCCACAGCATTCAGACAGGGGGAGACAAAAAGTGCATGTGCGGAACCCTCCGTGGCAGAGTGTGCAGTGGCCATTCCGGGAGGTGGGCGCATTCTCAGTATGCCGAAGCTTCCTTGTACTCTGAACCTTCCATTGTAAAGAAGTCTTCCAGTTTCCACTGCAACGTTTCAAACGTAGGGCGTTTCATTGGATCCTTATGCCAGCATTCCAACATTATCTCATACAGGCTATTTGGGCAACCAGGAGGACACGGCATTCGATACCCATGTTCTACTTGATGAAGAACTTCTGCATTTGTCATACCTGAAAACACACACAATATATAATTATACATTATAAAGTTCTTTTTTCAATAAAAATGATAGTGAGACTCACTGCTAGACAAAACTAGATACATTAGGCACAATTATCAAGGAAGCATTGACTCACAGGCAGGCATAATGGAAAGATTGCCAGCATTCAAGCTTGCGGACAAAAGTCCTTCTTTGGAAATTAGAAAACACTTGTGTTCACACAAGCACAATTCACACACACACACGGCCACTGTCTCCTGCCACTGTGGCCCGACTGTGAGTCGGGATCAGGCCACAACAACTTGTGTGTGTGTGTGTGTGTGTGTGTGTGTGTGTGTGTGTGTGTGTGTGTGTGTGTGCACGCATGCATAAGTTTGTGTTTTATTTCCAAAGAGGGACATTTTGTCCAAAAGCTTAAATGTTTAGCAGTCTTTTCACCGGCCTGTCTGCAACTCAACAACGCCTCGCCTATGTGGCGAGCAGCAATCTATTCACATTCAATCACGAATTTTCTATTCTAATACAGAAATACTTCACGACACCACTTAAACAGAATACAGTTGACACAAAATGTTCAAACTTGTGCGAATGTTATACAATAAGTATTGTGGGACAGTCTGACTTCTTTCCATGATTAAGTTATATACAACGAGTCAACGCTCAACAACATGACACCGATACAAAGTATTACATGTCCACCAGTTTCTCCATTAATTTAAAAAATTTCAAATTAGGCAATTCTTATTATACCATTGATTGCCAATACTAGATTATATCAAAAAGGCTGTAATGATCAAATTAAACTTGGGGATCAGACTAGAAGACAAATCTAGGGATGGGCATTTATAATTAAAAGTCCATTAATTAGCTTTTTCAAATGATTAAATGGATAAATTAATCATACTGATTACCTGTGTCTTAGTAATCGATTATTTGATTAACTGTTATGTACTGTTTATTTTTATTTCCTCCTAAAATTATTTTTTAAGATGGACTATTTGCTCTACAAAAATTAAAGTAACAATATCACAACAACAAGGCTTAGTTATGGACGGAAGTCCAACTGGCCTATAGGCAGGTGGGGAGCAGAGAAAGACTGACATTACTGAAGAGATGAAAAAGAGAATGTTTACTTATTTCCCTCCAGCGGTGAAAACTCTTAGGTTTGTGTGCCTCACACCAATCAGCAACTATGTCATAGGCAAACCAGTCAGCTACTATGTCATAAGTTACACAAGTTTCAAGGATTGGTGAAAGCACATCACAGAGACAGATGGGTTCACACACACTTGTTATGTCATTTATTTCTGAACTGACACATACATAAGACTTCATCACACTACTTAAGATGTTGGCAGCAATCATAAACAGAGTGCAGTCAGCACAACATGTTCAAATTTGTGAGAACATTACACGATTAGCAATATGGAACAGTCACACTTCTTTTCCTAGTCAAGTTATAGGCATTCAGTCAACACTCAACAAGCTTTAAAACAAAAAAAAAAAGCAAATATAAATAATTAATTGTAGGGGCAATCAATTATGTAAAATTAATTATTTTGAAGAAATAGTGGTATATTATAATGACCACAAGAATAATTATGATTAATTGATTAATAGCAATTAATAATCCATCCCTTGTCAAAATCTAGTTCTAAGTTAGTGAAAAAACAGTCCTGTTAATTTGTGAACCACCATGTATAAATGTTGTACTGCTTCCATGCTCTTTACTGTTCCTTAAAATTACCACTGTACCATTCATAAATTTCTGTAGTTCCTGCATTTCTTCCCATTAAACTCCACTGACAAGCATTTTTAAATGCTCACACACTGAATGCAGTTATCAACAATATGTTCACACACAACCACATGAAAGATGAAAACTGATCTTCATGTCGACCCCCACAAAAAGTAAAAGGTGAATAAAAACTGTCTTACAATTCTGTGTACACGTGTAACTCCTTTATGCACATACCTGGATATGGGATACGACCATAGGTGACTAACTCAGTGAGAAGTATACCGAATGACCAGACATCAGACTTTATAGAAAACTTGCTGTAATTGGCAGCTTCTGGAGCAGTCCACTTAATTGGAAACCTGGCACCAACACGAGCTTCATACTCATCCTCCTGTACAACACAGAGATTTTCAAATCATTAGCCATATAAGTAAAGGTATATCACTAAAAGCACATTTGTTGAACAGAAACAATGAATTCATGTTTTGCATAAAAATATGTCGCTTAGTAAAAGACACCAAATATTGCTACTTGCATTAGCACAATCAAGGGCAACTCAAAACACCTGCAGATTAACCTCAAGTTTTCAGAGACAAAGATCATTTCTTTGCAAATAATGCCACAAGATTAATGAGGAAAAGTAGTATGACATATTTTAACTGAGAGTCTAGTTACTCAGGATTTTAAGTCATAAGAAAACAGTGTCGTGATATAGAAGAATAAAATACACAAATGTACAATACATACTGTATTTAGTCCAATTTTCACACCTCTCTTATCACAATATTTTGAGCAACATCTATTAGCCCCTCTTACAATTACCTATCTCTCTTTCTGGATTCCTTGGAAACCAGTTCCCCAGCCCTGAATTCTCTCTCTCATGAGGACAATGCTTCATCCTAGTTTTTTCAAGCAGAAAATAGAGTGCTGTGAATACTTTTTATCTGTAAAAATGGTGGTCATAATCAGCCCAGCGTGACAACTCCCGCAACACAAAACTCCCCATTTTGATTACCTTCCATCACCACACAAAATTTCTTGACTGCTGGTCTTTCAAGTTCTCCTGGAAGGTATTTTCGAAAAAGCTACTAAAAGAATAAATAAAATTACCAATTATCATCTAACAAAATAGAACTTACTCCTTCCTTAAAGTTAGTTTATGTCATATTCCTGTTAAAACTTCTTCAACGCTCGATGATTCAATACCTCTCTTGCGTTCTTCTTCAGGATTCTGCTGGTGTTCCTGAAAAGCCAAATACAGTCGAAGGACACTTTTGTTCACTTATAAAATGCTGTTTCCCAGCCATATTCCAAAGAAGTGGAGTAACCATGTAAAATTCTTCAGGCTGCTATTGTTGGACCATCATCATTCGATTACCGTATTTACTCAAATCTTAGCCACACTCGAATCTAAGCCGCACCTGAAAAATGAGACTCGAAATCGAGGAAAAAAAATTCCCGAATCTAAGCCGCACCTGAAATTTGAAACTCGAAATTCAAGGGGAGAGAAAAGTTTCAGACCACACCTCCAAATCAAAACAAAGTTGGTTCATTGCAACATGAGAAACAATTGAGGTCGAATGGATGAAGATACAGCTACAGTAGTTTGGTGCGAGTCGTAACCTTAACAGTTAAGCTTTACCAAGTAGCCATTGTTATGTCAAGCGCTCCGTCCGTATTTATACGGGTACCCTTCCTTTTTCACGTCTGGTTTGAATCAATTGCTTATTTTGCTTTGATCTGAGAAGTGCCGTTATCTTTCTTATAGGTGTTTAGGTCGCTCTCAGCTGAAAATGCATTATTGTACTGTGTCATGCATTGTTTCTCGCATTCTGATAATGAGTGTTTACGGTCTGTCGCCGCTCGTGGTATACCCTGCTATTGTGCAAACTACCGACGCTTAAAAAAAAAAAGTGAAACAATGTCAAGAGACTGCTATTTGTTGTTATTTACACTGCTGCTTTATTTGATAATGATCAGCAAGAACCAAATAATAGTCTCCGTATGATAGAAGATGTTCTGAACAAGAGTTTAGTGAAAATTTTTCTCTGTTTGAAAATCTTTGCAGACACCTCTTTAGTACATTACATTCTGCACAGAATTTAGAGTCATCTTAGATTTAAAAATCTAGTCAATAGCCGTGCTTCATTTCTGACTGTGTCACTATTAGGCATAAAAATAATACGAATATAAACATGACATGGTATGTATATTCTTCCGTGTTTGCTGTTGTCTCATTCTAGTTTCATAGTTTATTAGGCAAACAGGATTTAAATGAGATAGCAGCAAACACGAAAGAATACATGGTAAAATGTTTATATTCATATTATTCTTATGGTGAAGAGAATACTGCAAGTGATTCACACTTCATAAAAGTTGCTATTGGCAACCATCTCTTCGCATAGGTAGGAAATAATTCAGGAAGTAGAGTTGGCCATATTGAAAAACAGCCCAAACAGTCTTGCCAGTCGGATTTTCATAATACACTGAAATGCTGCTAGATTCGAAGATGAACAATACGGAATTTGTATTTACTTTGTTGGATAATGTATGAAAATGCAGTGGTCGAAACTCTGAGCGGAGAAAAAAAGATCGTCTTCCAACCCCCCCCCCCTCTTTTTTTTTTCTTTTCACGCAGAGGTTTTGGCGCCAGTATTTATCTTTGTGCCTGAAAAGCATGCCTGTGTAGCGCTACATATATTCGACTGCAGAAGTTAGTTGTGGCGGCACCTACCAACATTTTTCAGAACTTTCGCTTACTTTGCACTCTATTCTAAGCCGCAGGAGCTATTTTGGATCACAAAAACCGGAAAAAAATTGCATCTTAGATTCGAGTAAATACGGTCAATGAATTCAAAATATTATTGCTATTGTGCCACTTCAGTTTTTTTTTCCCCCTTCCTGGTAGCTGTTTTTATTCCTCACTCACTATTGCCGAGTGGTTTTCTGTGTCAGCGAGTAGATAAAAAGACAGAAGCCTGTAACCATAATCTCTGTCGAAATTGTACTCTTGCTTCAATATTGCAACTGCTTTGTTGACTTTCCTTCTGCATATGATATATTCTCTGGCTAGCATTTATGTTCTTTAAGTTCAAACTGGTTCACATTCTCCTCAGAGCTCTGCTATCACTGATTTTATATTTTGTCTCAAAAATGTGTGGTGTTCATGCTCTGTGATGTATTTTGTTACTGCACTTCCAGGTATTCAGGTAATCTTGTTGTAGATCAATGAAGTCTTATCATGTGTTGACTGAAAAGTATAGCCCTTATACAATTCCTTCAAAATATTCTGCATATGCTGTTCTTGTTTGCAATGTTGTTATTACCACTTCATTTTACAGGCCTATTTATATAAAGGTCATGATATTCATTGGCTATCAACATTTCCCTAAGGAAATCTGGTGCCAGTCACAAGCTGTATCTGTCACTGATGCGGACTACACGTAAAGACAGTGTTCAGAATGGCTTGCTTCTGGGCTGGATGGTGTAGCTTTTCTATAAATCTGTGTCCTAGAATACTGTGTCATATATTGATCAAAAAAATTATGAAATGGAGGCTGACATCACTCTCTGACTCAATGATAAAGCTGATTTTTAGATGAATGTTGTATAGAAAATTCTGGAATTTACATAGCTTGTCACTGTTGTGTGGTCGTGCAGCAAATCTGTCATCTATATAGAGGATCCAACAAGATAGTTATAGTTCTGCTTAGCTTAATGCCTTCCTTTTGAAATGCTAAAAAAAATGATAATTCCTACAGGCAACAAAGGTGAGCCCAAGAATCCCAGTCACATTGCTCATAAATTTCTCCCTTATATTTAAAACTAGCTGAGTACCAAGTGTTGCCTGCGTATGTATTTATTCCAATCTTCTATTAGTCCATCTCTTCCCCTTCCCCACACACTATCCATCTGCTCCTTCCTTCTCTCTCTATCCATTTGCTCCTTCCCCCTCTATCGATCTCCCCTCCCTCTCTATCTCCTTCCCCTTGTCTCTGTCCATCTCCTCCTTCCTCCTCACTGACTGTCGATATTCTCCTCACCCCTTCTCTCTCCACAATATCACCCCCACCTCAATAGAAGATTCTGGTTTTTACCCCACAGTATTTCTTTCCAGATAAGTAGTACATGTACAAAATTTAACAGAAATCGATCCAGGTGTTTAGGAGGAGCTTTTTACCTATGGCTTTACCAGTTTGCATGTCAAATACATTTCACATATATTTAATGTATTTTACACTTTCTTGAACACATAGTTCACTTGTATATCTCCAGCAAATTACGCTCTTTAGTTTTGTTTTCACACAGCTCAATCTTTATGACTCATCTACTGAACTATGAGTCATACAATGACATTTTCCAGAGGCCCTCTGTCGTGTATGTGAATACTGCCTACAAAACATGTCACAAATACAATTACTAGTAATGAAGTAATAAATTAAAATACCACACCTGATGCAGAAGTTTTACTGTACAATCAGTGAAAATGTAGTAAGTGATAAACTTCATCCATTTTGTGCACGTTGTCAGTGAGGAATGGTTTGAAATTATGTGTAAAGTTTGTTGCATCTCATTGAGTGCTCTCATTTTGAAATAATGCATGGATAAAGTCCAGGTATTCATGTGATGTGAGCTACACGTCTTTTTCACCCCCACCTCCACCATTTTCAAAGGTAGGTGTTTCTTATCCCCATAGTGATTCTTTCCACACAGTAAGTGATTTGTGTACAAAGATTGGCTGATATTGATCCATTGGTTTTGCAGGACACGTGGAACATACAACATACATTTTTATAACATGACTGGATTACATGACTGCAAGCATAACTGAAGCAGGTGGCACAAGTCTGGGACAATTTTACTTCCTATGAGCTGCATAATACCTGCTTGCTGGATGATAGTAATGAAGATTTGACACCGAATCTCACAAACATGTCAGCTGTGAATACTTTTACTCTGTTGTTTTAATGTCTGTTTTATACAGAAAAGTGATACTGTCTGTTGATAAGTGTTCAGGCACCTAGGAACACTAGGGGAATCCTGCAGAGATCCCAGCAGAAGGATCGAAATACCGAGGATTGAAGTTTGAAGAAGAACATTGCATGGCCTAACAACTCAGATGGTTTCACTATCAATAAGAATGGCCACAAAAGCTTGTTGACATACTCAGCAACAATGGTGTTCCTCCACCAGACTCGTTACAGTTCCTCAGAAGCTTGCTCCAACAACATCCATTCCTCTTCAATGAAACTCTCCATGCCACCCAGAACTTAAGCTAACCACAAGTATTAGTAACAGCAGGGTACCTTGAACCTGTCTTAGACAACTATTACACCTGGTAAACTGTCCAAACTACAGATGAGTCCTGGGTCAGCATGCAGTTTCAGTACAGTGAACAATCCACCTTGGTGTGGAAACTTCATTCTGAATTTCTTAGATACCTCAAATATCTTACTACTTCACTACCATCATCAACATCATTGTCTCTACACTAATGATATTCATGCGCATAGTATGATGCTCAACTCTTCCTGATACATTGCTTAACTGTAATCAAACCCACACTCTTTCCCCCTTACCTTAATTTTATAGCCCTATCAAAATTACATTAGGATAAATAGCTACGACAGAAGTACTGAATGAGGTTCATGAGGAAGGCATAGCATACATTTAGCCAGTGCCACAAGAGCTGTAGATGCAGCAACAACATGTGATTGCCTGACTTTAACACTGCCACTATTGCACTTGTCACTCTCAGTACTCCGCAGTTTCAAGAGGCTTCTTGTCCTGTGGGATCTTTTGTTGGGCATTAAGATTTTTGTTTTCATTTTTTAACAGTTTAGGGCTAATATTTTAATCGACATAATTCTCTTGACCAGGGATTACTGAATGAAGTAAGTTGAGAAAAATCATTTTGTGCTACATGCCTACACTGTCACCAACTCTTCTTCATCACTCTAGCACACATTCTGTTATTAACAAGACACCCACCATGTTAAAGTAGGAGATAGGTGGTTTCATCTTTGAAGTTAATGAATAATTTAAAGGTTGGTGCTTCTTAATCAAGTATCTCCACATTAACCACAGTTACCCATACATGAAATCAATGAACTGGCAAAGGCATATGGGCATCCAGTCATTAGGCTGTCACCTTATCACTGGCATTTAAATACAAGAATTGAAATGGATCCAAATTAATGGTTATGTTGCCAGCACCTTCAGCTGACTGTATACACCAAGAACACACTCTCCTACATCAATATCATTAACCACCCGACAGAAAAGAATATTTATAGTCGTTAAAGTATGAGGCACAAGTACCTGAGGGTAAGGAGAAAATTCTCACAGTCAATGAGGCATGTAGCAGAAAGAGTGTATCACACAAAAAAATAAAATTTCACATAGGAATGAACCGCCGTTCACAAGCAGATGAGTTTTGTTCCTGTATATGCATGTATAAGTGGTGTGTGTGTGTGTGTGTGTGTGTGTGTGTGTGTGTGTGTGTGTGTTGTCTATTTCAGAAGAAGGCCTTCTGGCCAAAAGCTTTGTGCCTAGCAGTCTTTTTGTTGAGCCTGTCTGCGACTCAACATCTCCGCTATATGATGAATAGCAATGTATCTGTCCTTATCATCCTGGATTTTCCATTCATCTATTTTATTTCATAACAATTTTCTTTGGATATGGGTCCACTATTGTTGCAATTTTCAAAATGACTCGACCACTGCCTGCAACAGCAAACCTCTCGGTTTATTATCAGTATAAATGTTGGATTCTACGAAAATGCAGCACACGGATATCACTCATATCTATGCATTTATTTGTACATTTATTTAAGAGGAACATTGAAGCATATACGAATCTGTTCTTTCTCACTGTACAGTCAACACATTCAACACCACTTGAAATAAACATCAGCTTTTCCTCTTGTGCTGACCAATCAGTACAAAAGGTTTCTACATGAGTGGAAAAATTTTACAATTTCAATGTGCAATTGTGTTGTTAAATCAGGGTACAGAACAGCCAAACACAATGTTACTGACGAAAATTTCTGAGAGAAACCCAGAGAAATCTACATTTCAGTCCTGTAAGTAGACCACATAAAACTTAACTCTAGAGCCAGTTGGAAACATTTTTTTTCTGTGTAGCTGGGTGTTATGTGGTTAAGGTACACATTGACATTACACACAGACAAATCTTAATCCAATAAATCTGCACAAGTAAAAGTAATATTTTATGAGAGAACATGTAGCAATTCTTTTATCTGCATTTACTGTAAATCACAAACCAATTTAGAGGATACCTTCCATTTAAAATGTAAAACATCATTACCTTTATGAGTCTCGCCAAACCAAAATCAGCAATTTTAACAATGTTTCCATCGCCAACCAGAACATTTCGCGCCGCCAAATCCCTATGGATGTAGTTCTGCGATTCCAGGTATGCCATTCCTGCTGCTATTTGTGCAGCCATATCTATCAGCTGTGGCAACTTCAGAGAGCGTCCCTTCCCTGGAAGGAGGATACCGTCTTGCAATAACTTTTCTTTGTCGTCACTTCACCCGACATTATCTTTAAAAATTAGATGCAGTGAAAAACACTGTTGATGAAATGTTATCAATTCAATGTTATCAATTCATAGTAAGGATGTTATGGCTACAGTATTTCACAGTTTCACCTGACTGTGCAATGAGGGTGGTGTGAAGATAAGTGGATTTCTCACATATAAACATGTATCTCTTCACAGAATAATTTTATCCTACTCTCCAGTAACCAATTAGTTCCACTTTTTGTGCAGAGTACTGCGATGTCAAATATGTAACATAACATTACGTTACAACTGTTACCATCCTCCACAGTGACTAGATGGTAATGAGAGTTCAAAACATGTGTTATATCAACTCTCATCTGACAGTAAGTTAACTGATTACCATTGTGATGTCAGGTTTCCTAACTTCATTGATAACTGGTGAAAAGATGATTGTTAACAAGTTACAATCCTGTCGAATGCAAATTTGTCCACAGGTTAATACTTGGAGCACTTAATGATACTCCTTCAAAAGTGGCAATGTGACAACTATGCAGCTCACACACTAATCCTCGACATCCATCATATTCACAAAATTTCTCTCATATCATTTCCAGAGGAAAACATCAAATGTTACAAAAAATTGTGATACTGAACTAGTATCGCAATGGAATAGATAAACTTCAATAACTGAAAATTAGGAGGTATCAATGAAGATCCATGACATAAGATTACAATTGTCTGAAGCATTGCATGCAACATCTCACGTGCAAAAATTTGAATATATGATTAATTTCTTTGTACTTTTCATTTGTATGATCTCATTAATTGTTACTCTGTACAAAAAAAAAAAAAAAAAAAAAAAAAAAAATCTTAGACTTTAATATATTTGAGTACTACTTGTACCACACAATGACAATAAGGAAATAGAAAGTCCTTGGTATAATATAAATGTTTTTCAAACACAAATTCAGGTACTACCATTGTAGACCACATGTTGACTTCTGTTTCAAAAAAATATTTTAAATTTATGACATCCCATTCCTTTACAAAAGAGTTTTAACCAGGTAAATGTACAGATTGCACTACAAAGTATTGATAGCACACGTATTTACCTTGCAAATATTCTAGCAAACTTCCATTCTTCATAAGTTCAGTGACAATATATATGGGTTCCTCTAATGTGCACACTGCATAGAGCTGAATTAATTTATTGTGTCTTAGCTTCTTCATAATATGAGCTTCCGCCATAAAATCTTGCCCATCCATGGTTCCTGTAACACCATTACTGTAATCAGTTGTCAGGATATGAATAGAGAAAAGTGTGACTTATGTGAGCTACATATAGAGCATTAGTGGCCCTTCAGTTGAAGCTTTTATTTTATTTCATTTAGTTCTTACACAGGAACTAAAGATAAAAATAGATAACTGAAAGTTACATAATTTATCAAATGTACTCTTCAAAATTCATTCTGTGTACCTGGCTTAAGGGTTTTTATGGCTACAGGGGTAGTGTTGTTCCACAAGCCCTCCCAGACCTCACCAAACTGGCCGTGACCTAACTTGCGGACGAACTTGAGGGACGAGCGGTCTATCTCCCACTGGTCTCGCGTGCTGTGGGACAGACCACCAGTAACTGGCTTCTCCACCTGTTACAATAATACATCAGTGCAAAATTAGTCCAGGACACTACCACATTTTTATCACTCAGAAGTCATTCAAGTTCTCTACACTTTCTAAAAACAGAACTTTATCAACAAGACACACTTGACTCCTTCATATGGCAATTCAAATCATGAAACTGCAGCATTTAGCAAAAATCTCACATTTCTGAAGTAGTTCACAATATTTACTACAGCAATTAAGTAATCTTGCAGTCTTTTCTAATCCAAGAAACTCCAATTTGTCTCAATTTTTACATTACCTGAAGTACAGTAATACGAGATGAATTACAAAATTATTGTTAAATCACTAATTTATAAAAAAATGACTCATCTTGCTAGAAACACAATATAATTTTTTGAAGTTAAACCACAATTTACTTTCTAATAATCATAATTATAAAAGCTGACACTTATTTGGTCCTTTTCAACTAGATACTTAAATGTGCACAGATCTCAAATTTCCCTCAAAAATTTTGCACTTGAAGACATCTAACATGGCTATTGGTTGCAGTAGTCTTATCTAGTGACTTAAATCCACTGAAAACTGTGTTTCAAGAAAAACGGGACAAACATTTTTTGAAGTCAAGGTAACATGACATCAAGATGTTTAAGTTCAGTAGCAAAAAAATTTGAGGCAAAAGCAAGTTCTCACCAATATTGCATCAGATGATTACCGACTTTATTAAAATGCGACCCCATGGACAAAGTTAGTTGTAAAAATGTTATAAAGTAAGGCACAAAACAAGACATTTCACTCCTGAAGTAAAGTGAAACCCAGAATTTATTTTAACGTGTGTACAGTACGTGTCACAGAGTGCAGTTAGTGTTTTTTTTTATTATTATTATTACTAAAGTTGAAATTATATGTACGTAAGTGTGACAGCAAAAACACAAAGGAACGAGTCCTTTCATTAAAATCAGCTAAAAAATTTGAAATTTTATCAATAAGAAAGAAAATTCCGTAACACTGATCAAAAAGCATTGAAGACAGCAGACCAATTTAAATATTTCAATTATTCTATATTCTGTAAATATCAATGGTATAGATGTTAATGACCGAAAAGATAAATTTAATATGAACAAAATCAACCTAGTTACAATTCTACATTTTGACATTTAAGTGATTTAAACATACTGCCATATAAATAAATAAAAATATCTTTGTTCAATTACATTTTTTTAAAGTATGTTACGACATGATGTACAATTAGAAAGATCCCACGTTTGAGTCCCAGACGTCCAGCACACAGTTATAATCTATCAGGAGGTTTTATGAGATGTAATTCACTGACACATTTCACATCACTGAATGCATATAGCAGGACAAATCTGTTAGCGGATTAATCACATCTGAAGATGGCAGTAAATCAGCAAAACTGGTATCAGTAATGTGAACATTGTATTTGTAAGGTGCTCTTCACATAGTAAATGATCATCATATAAACAGCTGAATTATGACTGTGGTAATGCTAGTGAATACAAATAATCACCACAGATGAGATCAGGTTATCATCGCCCATAAATGCTGGCTAAGAGTATGATGATTCAAGTTCAAAGTACAAAACACACTAACCGAAAAAATATAATGTATGTGACAAGTAACAGCAGTATTCTAGTGTTTCCAATTATGTCATCATATTTCACATAAAACTGATAACACTAGCAAACAGATTTATGTTGTTTTTGAGCATATTAATTATTTGGCATTTTCCCAACTGACTTACTGGAATGAGCTTAGTTCAGTTTACATTCAAGATGTTCTGAAATCTTATATGGTTGTATGAAATAGTTAATTCCAAACACAGAATCAAAAAACTAAATCTCTTTTATTTCCGTATTTTGTCTCTCTATTTTCTCAATGGTTTTCAGTTACCTCTAACTCAGAAAGTCTAAAAGTCTAAGAACTATGATCTGTCGATCTAGCAACAAATTTTGTTCTAATTCGTGGTAGAGCTTCACAGTATTTCACAGGTCATGAAGTACTGAAACAAAGAGAGAGAGTGTGTGTGTGTGTGTGTGTGTGTGTGTGTGTGTGTGTGTGTGTGTGTGTGTTTCTTGCTGAACACCACAGAACAAGCAAATATTCAAATACATACGAAAGTGTGTCTTACACATTAAGTTAGATGTTAATTAAATTTAATGCTAAAGTGATGTTGAGTCAAAAATCAAAATACACTAGTCTAAATGTTTTACAGCACGAGCTGTCTAAAATAACTTCCTTGAAAAGCTGAACACACATTCAGATGTTGGTAAACTAATAGCTTTGGATTTATCACTCTGAATTTGGTATTCATTAAGGAAAATGAATAACACAAATTAACTATTGTTATGAAATTTGATTTGTTGACTTGTTATATTGTAACAGTACAGCATACACACACATTTTCAAGCAGAATTTAATAAGGCACAACAAAAATACTTGCTGTCACATTGAGATGAATTGAAAGTGGGTCTACATTAATCTTGAGAAACATTTTTACTTTGCGCATAACTGAGCTTGGAAATTTATAACAAAAAGGAAATTGGGAAGATAACCATACTCTGACTGGAAAGGCAATTCAAACGCAAACAACAACAAATACCAAGCAAGCAAAAGGTTTTTATAACTTGAATACTTTGGTCTTAGTTGAGCACTTTATAACAAAGATTATTTGCAGTCTTCACCATAGCGAGAAAGATGTTGAGACTGCTGTAAGTATTGACACAGACATTAATGAAGATTATTTTAAATCCCAAATTACAGACTGTATTTCTTTCTGTACATTGTTGATGCACTGAAGATATTTCTGACAAAGTGGTTAACCATCAACACACAAATTGAAAGTGCAAACGAATTCAACCAGGCACAACATATGAAATAGTGCACTTAAGGTAACAAATACCTACATTAAACAGAACTAATATGGACTGAGAAGTATTTTGCATAAGCCGCAAAACAACTTTTTATGAAAAATCTAACTTTTATCAAGCAATGTGTGTCTGATGCCACACATTAACACATAACATTCAAAATGTGACCACTACATTTCTGCAATGTCACTACAAGGAAGGTACTTCTATACAGAATGAAGCAGCAAAAAGCATATCATCAAGGAATTCAACTACAACAGCAATGTAACTGAGAGATAACAATAACAAAAGAATCTGATGCAGCTGAGGAATGATTTTCATTCATAGTATAATGGTTCTATGTGCATATAAATAATCCAACAAATGTGGAACAAGTTCACTAAATTAACGAACACAAAGAATAGTGCAAAAAATAGTGGATAGCCCCTATATGCTTAGCACATAATTATTCTATAGTATGGAAATACACAAAAACAATGCTTTTCTAGAAAGTGCTAAAGCAGCAATGTGATATATACAGTGCTTATTTCTCTATGCAAGTGATTTATCGACACCCTAGGCATCCATACATTTCCATTCTGCATTCTGGTTCAAAATGGGCTATAAATATATGCAAGAAGAAGCACATGCAAGTAATTATACACGCAATAACTCCTAACATTCTGTTGTGTGTAACAATGCTACAGTAAATAGCCATGATTTACCAAAATATCCAGCAGGGGAAGCAGTAAAGAAAACAAAAGAGTAAATTGGTCCATTGGCACCAAATTATCATATAACACAAAATATTAGATCAGTTTAACAACAGATCCTGTAACTCAACAACTACATAAAATGAAAAAAAAAGAAACAAATATTAAGACTGTTAGTGAAAACTAAGCTTTACACATGTGACAAATATTTTTACCACAGTCTTTCCATGATGCCTGCTCAGTTCCACTAATTTTCCAGCAGATTGAGCTAAGAGTGTCTAGAATTAAAATATAGACACTGAATAAATATGTGCACTCAAAATCTGTTAACAATTGATCTTTAACTATTTTTTTTTACAAATAAATGTCTACAGAGCTTTATCACATCTTGTACAGAAGCCATGCTTTCTGTAAAGAAAATTATTTGCATTTTTGTGACAAACAGAATGCAGAAATAAAAGTATGGATGAAGCACTGATGATTCGACAATATACTGTTTCATTATTTCCAAAATACATGTGACTAAGGTAGTTCTTACATTAATAAATATTGCAATATAGAAACAGTTTACATTTTAGAAAAACACATGCAATGCCAATGAACTGCTGCTCCTAGGTGACTTCATTCAGCAACAGCAATAAAGATATCACAGAGGAGCAAATGGTATTTATGGCAAAACGAGGTAGAAAATGAAGCAGCTGAAGCAAATTATCTGAGATATTATTGCAAAGTTTATTTCAGCTTTCATCCACGAAATCAAGTTATAAACGGTATTCCATTTGAATACAGTATTAATGAAGATATCTGAAGCAAAAGAATTCACACGAAAACAAGACAATCTCAGTCCATACAAATACCTTACCAAAATATGCGAACATGCTTTAATAATTTTATTTCTCAGAAGTGCAATGTAAATGTTTCTACTTTCAGATACACATGCACTAGTAGCCCGCACACCGAGAACCAAAAATATAAAGTTCTTAGTCATTACTAACATAATCCTTAGTGCATTGAAAACTTAGTAATTCTGAAAATACTGGTCGATCCATTTAAGCAACATTTTAAGATGAAAAGCAAGATAAACAAAAATGTCTGCAGAAAGAGCTTCCCTGTTATATTACTTTTTTCTGTTGCAATGACTGTTATAACAAAAAGGAAAAAAAAACAGCCAGCAATTTTCTAAAGAATTTTTACTGAAATTCACAAATTTTTAAGCACCACACAATGCTATGCAGCAGGAAAAGGTTTTGAAAACATTACTTACCTGAATGCATGGTTTCCTAAGGTTCACACAGAGTCCATCTGCATCCTTGCTGTAGTGCTCTACAAGCTCTTGCAGAGTACGGAATGCTGTGCGACGAGCGATGAAGAAGCCTCCCTCATCAAGTTGCCTTATTCGATAGTGCTTAACAGTATCCCCATCCCTTACTGTGAATGGAGTAAACCAAACAAAATATATATCACATTATATATTACAAATTCATGTAAGCACAATTCATATTACAACACTTACAGTTACAGTACATGAGAAGCAACTTTTGACTGCCTAACCATACTTTGTTTCTAATATTATGGATTAATAACTACTTCTGAAGGAATTTACAACAACCAGTTACTATACAGACTTTTTGGCACACTCCACAGTCGATAACCAAATTTCCACGTTTTTACAGGCCGTAACACGAGAGTCACATTAATTACACAAAACAGAACATTTACATTTATATTTCATTATATGAAAATATTTAATAGTAAGACTCTTGTAATACACTACAAAGGGAGAATGTGTTAACAGATTCAAACTAAGACGGAGAAAAGCATTCTATGTATGTATGATTTATGGTGAGGATGAGTATGATTTAGGACATCTTTCTAACAACTCTAAAAGCATCAGCCCTGAAAGTGGCAAGTGTTTCTTTTTTTTTTTGTTGCAAACAAATGACTCACATCTGCGAGCAATGCAGTTCAAATTCCATTCCTATTTGACCATTTTTCGGTGGTTTCTTAAATTGCTTAGAGTGCAGGGTGGGGGGGGGACTTCAAAAACTAAGTTACACATGTCTTCACAACCTGAGGGCATTGTACAATAAGAGTGGTGCATTGTCAGAGGAGAGTACATGTTTCTGAGTATCTTGCAGACACAGTTCTGGACAACAGGTGCATCATATTTTGCAAATGAAATGGTGCAACAACTAGAAACATTCTCCAGAGTTGTAGTACCTGGGGCAGTACAATTCTTGTGGGCAAACAACCTAAATTATGCACAGATTCACCATAAAATTCTGGCTGTATATGGTTAAAATGCAATGTCAAGTCCAGCCATTGTGAAATTGGGCCAATGATGTGTCCAAAGCCACGCATACTCACATAGGTGGTGGTGGTGGTGATCGAGAAGGAAGACTGTCCATCAACCACAGATGACGCTGTTTGGTCGATTGAGGATCTGATTCTCAATAAGATTTCCATTGTTGATGACGTTCACATAGCAATTCTCAAGTGGTTCCATGACCAATGATACAATGTCTATCATTGAAGACCTTAATGACTGGTAGAATGTTCCTTCCATTGTTATCAGGCACTTGGTGACTATGCTGAAAAACAGTGTTATGTATCTGTGTGCAGCATTCAATAAAAGATACTTGGTCTGCTGTAATATACATACATTGTATCTTCCTTCCCCTATCTATTCTTGTGCTCCATCTTTAATGACCTCGTCAACTGCTGCTGTTGTAGTCCTCAGTACAAAGACATGTCTGATACAGCTCTTCACAACAGTCCATCATGTGCAAGCCTCATCACTTCATCTTCTTTTGCTATAATTTTCCTTTTCCCCCAATTCAATTTACAACAACCTCATTAATTATGCTGTCTACCCAGCATTCTTCTATAGCTCCACATTAGAGGAGCTTCTATTCTTTTCTTGTTTGAATAGTGTATCACTCATGTTTCAATTCCCTACAAGGCTACACTACAGACATGTACTTTCAGAATAGACTTCCTAACAATTAAATCTATATCCAATGGTAACAAAATCGTTATTTTCAGCAATGCTTTTCTTGCTTTTCCAGCATGCATTTTATATCCTCTGTGCTTCAGTCATCAACAGTCATTTTACTGCCCACATAGTAAAACTCATATGTTAATTTGTCTCTTTCCCTAATCTAATTTCTCAGTATCACCTGATTTTGTTTCAGCTACATTCCATCACCCATGTTTTACCATTACTGACATCTTATAAACTCTTATGGAGATATTATTCTGTCCATTCAACTGCTCTTTCTAGTCCTTTGCTGTCTCTGACAGAATTACAATGTCATCCTCACCATCTGTAATACCCTATCCTTCACATTCGTTCCCTTCTCAACCTCTCACTTCTATGCTAGAGTGTACATTGCACCATGTAAGTTATATATGAGAGAGATGTCACTGGGATATGGAAAGCAGTCATTTTAGTGTAATACTGTGCTTTAGAAAATAAGCATTTCGCCTCGAAGGTGAAGGTGACGAAGCTGTCTTCCATTAACTAGAAAGGTTAACTGCTACAATGTGAGACTGTGGGGCACTGAAAATCTGCACAAAATTGTGTGAACAAATGAGATTCACCGAAGGTTAATATTTTCTGTGCGATGTCACAGACATATCTCTGTAGGCCATTTTTCTTCTGTGTGAATTGATTGTTTCCACAGCTGACTGCCCATTTCCTGAATTTCATCTTCCAACAAGAACGGACACCCCTTCATTGGGGCATCAGTGTTCGTCGCTGCCTAAAAGACAAATTTCCTCACACCGCCTAGATTGGGCTTCATGGTGTAGATGATGTGGTTTTATTCCCTTGGCCACCCCAGATTGCCTGACCTAAAACCTTTCTATTTTTTCCTTTGGGGGTACATAAAGGATTATATTAATGTACACCCCTCTCCTCCCCCTCACACACAGCCAAAAACATTGGAACAGCTTGAGTATTCTGCACTGATAACTACTGAAACAATGTTGCTATATAAGGTATGGAACAAACTTGACTACCACTTGGACGTGATTGAGACCAGGAGGACACTTGCTGAACATTTGTATAGTACTAAATGCGAACTTGATGAGCTTGTTATTCTATAATGCTTCAGTCATATTTGTGCAAGTAACACTTTGGAAAATACAGAGCTTTGAAGACGAATGAATCACTTGTAGTAGCCTTGTATGTCTATATAACCAACATTTTGTTTTCCAAAATTGGATAAAATCCAATTAAACCACTGATCTTTCATGATGTCAATCGGTTGTTAAAAACTTCAGTAATGTGTGAGATAAGCAAGTTGTGTGACAAATGAAATGAAGAATGCTTATCCATCTGTACCATAAAAGTAGCACAGGAACCCAGAAAGTGCTGATAACAGATACTGTTAATTTTTATAAAACTACACACGTTAAATGTACACAAGTACAGACATGCAAGCAAGTTAGAAAACTGAAGTAGACTTATACACACCAGACAAAGAATAATCATTGCGACGACTCTCAGAATCTCTTATCAGAAAAGCACCGTGGTCGTTCTCTGGTAGCAGTAATTTCTTCTCAGCTTCGATTCGTTTTATTTTTCCAAAATACCACCTGCAAAAAAAAAATTCACAAAATTAACACCAGATCAAGATTTAATAATATTTAATCATATGTCACATACAAATATTGTTGATCTCTATCCCTTCTACATATGATACCACTTAAGATTACAATGATAGTTATAGCTTTCTAGGGAAAAAAGGTGAAACGTGAAACTTTATGTGCTGTATCTTTTAACTAGATGGAATGTTTAACCTCTTATATTTCATAACAGAGGCATTATTAGAATTACACTCAATAATTTAACTTGGCAGAGTCACATACTACTGAAAGCAAGCTGCAGAAACTTATTTGACACACACCACACCAAGACTAGAATTCCTATTCTTTCAAATGTAATTTTCTGATATTCATCCGTCAACTATCCTATGGAAAAATACCTTCAAGACCTGCAACTATGTACAATTAATAAAACACCAGTAAATCCCCAATTATTTAAAGAATCAAACCTCTCTGTATTACAAATGAGTCAACGTGTTAAATGTTTGACGTTAAGCATGTGAGCAAGTCAAAGTTTAGAAAAGGTTTAAAATTGTACTTAAAGTTTGCTGGACATCACTAAGTGCTCTCATTATGAAACACTGGATAAATATAGTGTCTGGGTAACTTGCACTTCATTTCAAGCAAAAGCAAGTTTTCCACACATCTCAGTATTTATGACATCTTATCATCTGACCTGTGTGTCGCACAATGATGTAATTTTTGGATTTATATTCAATGAGACATGCAGATACAATCTGCAAAGTGTGTTCGGAACAGAATTAACAATAAAGAAGTAATACATTAAAACTCGTGGCAGCTCACACAAAATTTTACCAATGTGCTACAATGTGGTGGCATATGAAAAAACTGTTTGAACACATTTACATTTTATAACTAGTAGTTCAACACTGCGAGGAATGGAAGGAAAAAAGAAAGAAATATGATGATGATGAAGGCGAAATCATAGCAGCAGGAACTGAAACTGAGCCGAACTACCAGTCAGTGCACTTGACCATTCGAACAGGATGCCTTTACATCGACTGCTTCTCAAAAATCTCCCATACTCTTTACTTGCACATTGTGTTACATGCACTCTAAAAGAAAGTACTGAGCTAGTGCTGCGAGCAACGTAGCACTCATGGTGGGAATGGATGAAATCATATCAGAGCACGTGCAGTCGAAAATAGACAGCTGCATCCCCTCTCTGAGTTGCTCGTAGCGTCACTGACCTTCATTTCACCACTTGAGACCAGTTTCTAGTTATCATAGAGAGTGCAATAAAACCTGTTTTCGTCCATTTTATTGGCATATCATCACGCATTTGAAGAGAATTTTAGTGTGATATCTATAGTGTGCTGTAACACATCAGCAGCTGATGACATGACGCCACTTGCCATGTCCGATACAGAAGTTGTACTGCATGAAGAGTGAGACTGTAACAAACAATGAACTTTTTCTCCTTTTATCTTTTTGTGGGCACTATCAGCGAGAAAAAGTTTCTTTTAAAGTTTGTAATTACTTGTAAAGTTTGTTGAACTAAAGTTTTTTGGAACTCACTAAGGGCTCTCATTCTCAAATACTGGATGAATAAATGTATTTGCAAGCCATCAGTTCACTGCCTTAAGACATACATACAGCCTCTAATTTTAATAGCTCACTTCCCACATTAAACTTTTAACATATTATTATACCTCTTAATGGCTAGATTATGATGGCATTTTAAATTTGTAATTCAGTCACTAAATGTGAGATATTGAAAATGAGATTTTATTGCCCCTGAAAGCCATTAGATAGGCATCCTGCAACCGGATCCGAGTTCCAGGATAGTCACTTCGTAATCAAGATACCAAGACAATTTTACCCCAAAAAGAGTAAATTATTTGGTAAAAACAATTTTATTTTCAGTCACAATCGCAAATAATTTCTTCAATGACAGATTTTTATGTTTAAGTCACCTTCAGGTAGCCAGTTCTGTTGTGACTTGTGATACATTTGGAACACTGACTTCAGAACTTTTCTACTGCTAACATGGCTCTACTAAAAGTTGATAAGTGGGTCTTAATAAGAGAATGGATTACCATTCTGTCAGTATAGTTGATGTGAATAAAAGCAATTTAATTCTACTCCACATTTTCAAAACATTCTCCAAATCTACAAATGCTGTAGGAAACATCCTTATTTTCTTCAAAATCTGCCCTGCACTATTAGTCCCAGCGCTAAAATTTCTTCTTGAGTGCCCAGATTCTCCTGAAACCAAACTGGTCCTCTCCTAATTGACTATCAATTTTCAAGTCCATTCTTCATTCAAGTACTCTCACAATTTTTTTGAGTATGTGATACTCGACTGACACTGCAGTAATTTTTAAACTGGGCAGTATGGTGTCAATAGTCACATCAGGTAGTAGTTAGTGACATATTACAGTTTTTATTTGTGGACTTGATGGACATGCCCTGCATTTGATTTTAATTGATGTTGTCATGTTGGCATAATTGTTTTTATTCCATTCAGATCTGAAGACAGTCATCACAAGCTGAAATACACAATAAATTACAATGAAGTGACATATTCATGGGACGCCTCCTAATATTGTGCATGGTACAGTGCAGAACGTGACGTGGCTTGGACTCAACAAATCACTGTAAGTTTCCTGCAGAAATATTGAGCCATGCTGCCTCTACAGCCATCCATTATTGCGGAACTGTTGCCAATGCAAGATTTTTTGCACAAAATGAATTATCATTTCTGTCTCATTAATGTTCAATGGGATTCAGGTAGGATGATATGGTTGGCCAAATCATTCGCCTAAATTGTCCAGAATGTTCCTCAAACCAACTGCGAACAATTGTGGCCCGGTTACATAGCACATAGTTAGCCATAAAAATTCAATCGTTGTTTGGGGACATGAAGTCCATGAATGGCTGCAGTTCTCCTAGTTGCCAAACATAACAACTTCCAGTCAATGATCGGTTGGGCTGAACCACAGCCCACACCATTATGGAAAAGCCACCAGCTCACACAGTGATTTGTTGACAACTTGGGTCCATGGCATGTGAAGTCTGCGCCACACTAACTCCACCATCAGCTCCACCAACTGAAATTGGGACTCATCTGACAAGGCCACGGTTTCCCAGTCATCTAGAGTCCAACCGATGTGGTCACAATCTCTAGAGAGGCGCTGCAGGCGATGTTTTGCTGTAAGCAGAGGCACTCGATTCGGTCGTCTGCTGCCATAATCCATTAATGCCAAATTTCACCGAACTGTCGTAACACATACGTTGGTGAAATGTCCCACATTGATTTCTGTGGTTATTTCACGCAGCGTTGCTTGTTTGTTAGCACTGACGACTCTAGGCAAATGACACTGCACTCTATCGTTAAGTGAAGGCCGTCGGTCACTGAGTTGTCCGTGGTGAGGGGTAATGCCTGAAATTTGGTATTCTCGGCACACTCTTGACACTGTGCGTCTCGGAACACTGAATACCTTAATGATTTCCGAAATGGAATGTCCCGTGCGTCTAGTTCTAATTACTATTCAGCGTTCAAAGTCTATTAATTCCCATCGTACGGCCATAATCACGTCGGACAGCCATTCACGTGAATCATCTGAGTGCAAATGACAGCTCCGCCAATGCACTGCCGTTTTATACCTTGTGGACGCAATATTACCGGCATCTGTATTTGTGCGTATCGACTTTCGTCACCTCAGGTTACCTACCATTTCGATCAAGCTCTGTGATTAAAGAGAATTATCGACATTGTTTAGATAGCTGTTTTGTTTCACTGAGGCGCTGTCGTAACTTATGAACAATTTTCACATCTATCTGCTGTTTCTGTTGAAGTGTATTAGTTATAGCCTATTATATAGAAAGTCTGTTGGAAATTGCTCAGTTAAATAAACTTCGTTCACGAGTTTGTACAGTTCTAAACCTGCCCTTTGGCTTGATGCTCGTAAAGATCTGATAATATTTCATGAATACATGATAATAAATCGTGTGAAATCTATCATCTACAGATCGTGTGGGACATCTAATGTGCATACAGAAGGAGAGCGGGAATAAACTTGGGTCTCCTCGCTTTTAGGAAAGTATTTGCCTATACGCATTCAATTTGCAATTTCACCACATGGCATGTGACAGAGGGTACCTAACTTTCCGGTGTCAAATCCTGCCCTCTTCCCACCTATGCCATTCACATACCATATCGGAGAAGAACGAGTGTTCATACTGATACCATTAAACGAATTTCTTCAGTTCAAAATCGTGTCCACTACGGAAAATTTATAGAAGGTGGCGTCATGGCACATACGCTCTCATGGTTTACGCCGTCTTTCAAGTGGTGGCACCGAGGAACTTGAAATGGGAGACGTGAACGGGAAGACAGCGATTACCTCATGCAATTATATTTACAGATTTCCAAAAACGGGCTTTCTAAGGACTGTCGTTTGAACTCTTAAGTCATGCGTCCCACTTCAGTTAAAAAGATGGGTCGAAGGCCGTGAAAGAAATGCGAGGGTAGTTTGAAAACTCTGATAAATTTCCGTGAAGGCATGGAACATTTCTGTTGCGCCTTCATGATTCGTTAGCTTGATTACTCAAAGGGTGTCATAAAGATATTCAACAATGCACGGTGTACAAATCATTGTTGACAGCCGTCTGAACTGATCAGCGTGACGAGAGCGATTGAAAATGGAGAAAACCGAGTTCGGTGGTTTATTAAACATTTTGATTTGAAGGCTTGGACTGCCGCAAAAATCAAAACAGAAATGCATGAAGTTCACGCCGATCACTGAAAACCATTTACCTTTGTACTAATGAATTTAAAATGGTCGGACAAGCATAAAAGACGTAGCGCGCTACGGCCGTGCAACTGAGGTCACCACAAAGGAAACCATTAACAAAACCCGTCATATGTTAATGCAAAACATCCGAATACAAATTCGGGTGATGTTTAATTGCAATCCGGAAGACTTTTTGCAGAGATTTGTGACTGCTGACGTAACCAGGATCCATCGCTACGCACCTGAGTCAAAACTATGGACAAAGACAGTTGAAAGTCCACCGATAAAGGTAGATAGAATTTTGTGAACTGATTAGGTGATGGCCATCGTTTTTGGGGATTCTCAAGCAATAATCATTACGAATTACTTGGGAAAAGGCAGAAAGACGTGACTGGATCCTATAACGCTTCAATGTTGGATTGCTTGAAACTTGCGTTAGCTGAATAAAGAACCAGAGTTGGCATGCAAAAATGTGCTCTTTCACCAGGATAACGCACCACACCACACAACAGCGATAATAATGGCGAAATTGCATGAACTGAGCTTTCAATTGGTTTCTCATCCACTATTTTCACTGAACTTCGCCCCCATGTGACTTCTTTCTGTTCCCTAATCACATTTTGGCTTGGTGGCAAGAACTTTTCAGCAAATGTGGACGCGATGGCTGTAGTTAATGAGTATTTTGCAGAGTTTGACGAAACCTATTTTTCCGATGGGATGAAAAAGCTGAAGGATCGCTCGACCACATGTATATCTCTCAAAGGAGGCTTTGTCGAGAAGTAAATTGTTTCCAAAACAATTATTTTCTTTCTTTTTTACCAGACTTATCAAACTACACTCGTATTCATAAAAAAACAAGTTTCATCAAGTCAGTGTCATAGACAAAGGTAGTATGAATATTCCATAAAAAGGTTTCTCTTTCGCATCGGGCGAAACTAACGTGAATTTTCATGGCACATCTGTATATGGCAGTTACTTGCCACAAGTGGCAATGTTAACATGTTCAACTAATGGTACATTTTTTCCCCCTAAATGAGTTTTCAGTAAATTGGGTGCAGTTAATTGTGTTCCACATTCTGCCGTTCGCTGCATAATATTTGCGCAACGAAAATAAATTTGATTAAAAGACAATTCAAAGAGGTGCAAATAAGCAATCATTCTTCCGTCTACGAATGCAGCTATTATCGTGGTTAACTTCTATCACAGTATAAAGTGTAGCTTGCCAATCACCGCTCTGTGATTTGCTAAGTGTGTAAGTGTCGCAGCTGTAAAACGAGCCTCGTGCGGCAGAAACTTCTAATCTGAAACGGAGCGGGGCGTTTTTCGGATGGATACGCAGTGGTGCCTCGCTTGCATGGCCGGTGGAATTCCGCTTCTAATGCACTCCTGCGCCACGGCTAACGGAGTGAAACCAGTGAAAGTGAGTGCCCCTAGCTGGCAACGCCGCTGTTCACCTTGAGCCGCTAACACCTGACAAGCGCGGTTCCATTCCCGGTGGCGGCTCGTTTCACAAGCGACAGCGAATCAAAGAGATACAAGAGTCAGCACACGGCTGTTAAGTGACGTCACACGTTCGCTGCAGCTGCGGGGCGTAATGCAACGAAAGTTTGGCTGCCAATACGTGGAGTCCAAATACAGACAATCTCCATCAGGATTACGTGTAACGTCCTCTGTGTGATAGTCAAACCTATCTTGGCAACAATGAGTGATTTTTTCTCCTATTTCTAAAGACACTGTAATCTTCGGAAGAAATGCTGCCATTTTAACAGTCGAGACCTCGGCGCTAGATCGTTGAAACTACGTATTGTTAATATGCAGAGTCTTTGGGGACTGTGCATATTTAAGCGTTATCGTTATGTCAATGGAATTTAGATTTTAAATAACTATCAATTTCTGAAAAGGCAGCTATACAAGTTTGAACTGGCTGTATTGATCTATCCAGAGGCCAGTGAAAAAAAAAAGTTCAAATGGCTCTGAGCACTATGGAACTTAACTTATGAGGTCATCAGTCCCCTAGAACTTAAACCTAACTAATCTAAGGACATCACACACATCCATGCCCGAGGCAGGATTCGAACCTGCGACCGTAGCGGTCACGCGGTTCCAGACTGTAGCGCCTAGAACCGCTCGGCCACTCCGGCCGGCCGAAATAACTACACTACTTACGTGCAAAATCCTCTCCCCCTAACAATGACGGCTGTTATATACGCGCAATAAAAACTGCATGTAATACGCAAATGCCGCTATGATGACGAGTGCAATAACTACTTCAACACAACTTATTGCCAACAGCTGTTTACAGCAATTGCATGGAAATTTCTTTATGTTATTGTGGCAGTTCTTAGTTGAAGGGAGGAGCGGGGGTGGGGGGGGGGGGGGGGGGAGTGATGTCTGAATTACGGCTGTATAACAACTTGAGCAACTTTTAATGACGAGAGGGGGAACACAAAATGCGCCCAGGAACATTGTCGAATGTTCGCTCTTGTGGTCCAGGTGCTATGGCATGGTGAGTCTTAATACTGTCTGGACATACTGACCTCCAAATCTTCACAAACGGTGCACTCAACTGTGAATTCCTTTCCCATCTGCGTCTTTTCAATTGTGCATTCGGCCCTAGCTTTATTTTTATGGATGACTGCGCGAACCACATCGAACCGTGCTGGTGAAGGAGCTATTACAACGTGAGGATATTCAGCGAACCGAGCACGTGTTGAATGCGTTGTGGAGACGAATTGCATCACGTCCATGTGTACCAACGATCATCTACCAGTTGTCAAGAGCTTTAGTGAAGGAATGGAATGTCTTACAAACAGAAATCCTTACCAACCTTGTGCCATGTCCTGCCTTTTGTAATCATAAATCGCAGTGACTTCGGTGTAACTACAGTCTTTGAACAAAAGTGTCACTTCTGTTCCCCTCATTGCGTATTTCTCTCAGTTACCTTGTGTACTATCTGCAGCTGTTCTTTCTATGTTAGGCACAAGTTTCATCGCGCTCTGTTATTTGGCAGTGACACATTATATGAAAGTTACTTTCGTCTTTAAATTTTGCTCACCAGCGAATACGTAACGCTTATGCATGATCCAATGGAGATTAGAGCTGGCTCGGAAGCATACAAGCAATTGTTTTCCCTGGCTCTATTTGCGAATGGAACAGGTAGGGGAATGACTGTAAAACTGAACAAAGAGTACCTACCGTCCGGACGCACTGTACAGTGGCTCGACGAGAATGTAAGCAGTACAGAATCATACATCGTGGTATTTACTGTACAGCTGCTTGAGATTAATTATGCTGTTTAGTGGCGATACTTTGGCTAATTTGTACGTCTCTCACTGGCTCCAAGGCCGAAGATAAATTCTTAGTTACCGTAATTTCACGTTTTATTTTTCTGCATCATGTCTTTTTGCTCGGGTAAGTTTCCATCGCAATGGACACGCAACGTATCTAGCAGCCTTTATATTTTATTCCTGCTCCCTGACTCACCGACATCAGTTAAGCAGTCTCAGTTACAGTAGACAGAGCGTCGCGTGAGAAGACAGAAGAGAATCGCTGGCTATTCGCTGGGAAATCCAAATTTCGATCCTCGCCTACATTGGGTATTTTCCGTTGAGGAGTCGATAGCTCACAGCAATATCAAACTACCGCCCAAGTTAGCAAGTATTGCTCCTTATCTAAGAGTACTGAAGAGTGTTCATACTTGTTTGTCATTCACAAACTGTGTATGTGTTTCAAGTTTTATTACCCTCACTCAACCGTCTTACAAGTCATTGGGATATTTATCTGAGCGGCGACGTGTTTCTTTACTTCAACACAGTTTCGATTTTATTCTCAAAAATATTATTAGTGGCTTGAAAATATCTCAGAGCTCAAATGGTAAAATGCGCAAGAAACATGATTTTGCAATTAAGAATCTATTTTAAAGCATGTTGCATAACAAAAAATGTAGCTTCTTCCCACTGAACACATTATGAGATTAGAATACAAAATATTGATGTCTAGGTTCCAAATCCACGCGCACCTGCATGACGCTAAAATAAAATACTCGAGCAATTTCTCGCTAACAACACACTAGTTAACGCCAACGATCATGTTCTTGTTTCATACGAATCGTGTGTGACGCATCACATTTTTTGAAATACCTTATTTAAGAAGAACTGCGCAGTTCGCTTCTGTCTACCACGGATGAACAGACTTGTTCGTACAGTACTTCAATACACATCACAATTCACAATGTCTGTCTTTCTTATTTTTGTCACAGGTTCTCTTTCAGTGCTTAAAACAATGGCAGATATCTTTTCACAGATTCTCGTCGCGGAGTGGAACAGTAAGCACGAGTATAAAGCGGTCGCTATTGCGAATTATGAAGAAAGTACGCACCGAAACATGTCTTCAATCTAGATCGTCACTGCGAAGTTACCATTTAGATAGCGCCAACTGTAATGGCGGAATGTAGCAGCGATGCCAATAGCTCTCTTCAAAGATCAAGGCAGGAAAATATAGGTATCGTTGCAGAAACTGCTATCTGCCAGATGAATTTGAAAAGGGAGTAAAGCTGGTCACAACCGAAGGTTACTTCGAACTCGGCTGTGCTTTAATGTCAAGACATCCTGAGAGTTAATCTGTAAACCAAAACGAATGGAAACACTTTTTATACCTATAACACCTTCTCCAAAATAAACACTGGATAATGGCTTAAGCAGCCGAAATTTCGTTGTGAAACGGAGAAAAAGTATAAATAAATGACTGTCTAAGTTTTAAAAAATCCCACATTCATTTAATTCAGTTCTGATCTTAGCAAGTTGATTACGTTGCCACATCGGTGTTAGGTCCATTTACAATAAGAACGGTCATTTATCTTTCGCCGCAAACAGTGAACAGCCTTCTGTGGATGAACAAGTCAGTTCTGAACTGGCAACTGCGATATTTATACCTAATAAATAGCATTACTAACACTGGCTGGTTGCTGAGCTACTTAATTATAAGAATCTACCTGCATTTTCTAATAGCCACCGTCTCGCCATGTCAGTTTTCAACAAAATAAGTCACACAAATTAACTCAAGTTCTTGACACTGCATTTACGAGAAACCCTTACTCTGCAGAAAAAAGAACGGCACTAGTAAAGATTTGCTGTTCGAGATTTCGCGTGGAAACGTCACCATACGCTTCTGTTCGTGTTTGGAATAGTCCACTCATCACTTCTACAAATAAATTGCATTCCTACGATCAGTTCTGCGTAGAGGCTGATCAGTTAGCATCACAGCGAGACGTCGCAATGGGAAAATATTGGGGCAAGCTGTTTTGTCGTTCAGTTTTTCCCGCGGATTGGTCCGATCATTTGCTTGGAAGTAATGTTTCCAAAGCCTGTACAAGAATGTGCACGACTTTCAGACTTCTGAAGAATTCGTGCGTATTACCTCAACAACAACTGAATGGACGGGAAAATAAAAATGCTTCTGCTACGTGAGATCTATTATCAGCATGTACTGCCAGATTAGACTATACTTTTTCGATCCAGAAAGCAGTCGTCATGCAATGCACACCATCCTACAAGTACAGAATAAAATGCGGTATCTATCTTTTTTTGTTAGTGTGACACCCATTGACAGAGTAACAAGTTTCATGTTTCATCTCGTGCGTGAAGAACCGTCCGTAAAATTGAAAGGGCGCACCTTGGTAAACAATTACACGAAACATCAAAACCTTGCCTCACACTCCACCGCAAATACGACCTACTGCCATTCTGCATGCCATTGTCTTCAAACGCGAGTGGCATAGCGGTTACAGCTTCATGTCCCAGTCGTTTTATGTCCTATAACGGTTTGATGCTACGCCATGAAACACAAGGTTCAGATTTAGGGACTAAAAACGGCGCCTGGGAAAGGTCAAACAGAAACCGGCCACTAGATGCAACTGCATTCTTACTTTCCTACGTGCCAAGTTCTTGGAATAGCGCACTAACAAAGTATAGTTGCAATAACGAGAGTTACCTGAGGCGTTTGTTAACAGTACCGGTACTTTATGCAGCTCTTACGACCGAGTACTACGTAAGATGTTGGACTTTTATTACCTGACGCTTTATTTACTCCTCTACGCTTGCGTCTACAGCGAACTGAGACGACATCCCCAATACAGTTCACAACCGTTATAATGGCATTCCACGGTAACTTGCGTCTGCACTATCAAGAGGAAATTAATTAAACACCCTTCCGACGTAAGAAGGAATCGATGTACAGTTTTACCAGGACTAGCATAAAAAATTAACTCCTAGTTGCGTTAGTATTCACACAAGTACTTATATCATTATCAGCATCATCATCATCATCATCATCATCATCATCATTTAAGTTTGCCGTTTGGCATCCGCAGCTGGATGAGTGTCTCCCCTGGACTTTTCCATGAACTACAGTGTTCATCTAATCGCATCAGCCGCGCGATTTGAGGCGACGTCACGGAATGCGCGGCCGCTTCCGCCGGGGGTTCGAGTCCTCTCTCGGGCGTAGGTGTGTGTGTGTGTGTGTGTGTGTGTGTGTGTGTGTGTGTGTGTGTGTGTGTGTGTGTGTGTGTGTGCGCGCGCGTGTGCGTGTGTGTGTGTGTGTTTTTTGTCCTTAGCATTAGTTAAAGTAGTGCGTAAGTCTAGGGGGCGATGACCCTAGCAGTCTGGTCCCTTTAACCCCAACCAACCAACGAACCAACGAACCAACGACCTCAGCGGTTTGGTCCCTAGGGAATTCACACACATTTGAACATTTTATTCGCATCCGTGTTATTCCTGCATGTTTTCAAACCCACCAACCAATCTTCGATCACAGTCTCTCTGATTTCAGCAAAGAACTCTCTCGATCCTTCAACAATCCTTCTGCCTGGCTGGATGCCGCTTCCTTCATTTCGTCTTCACTGCGGTCATTATAAAGGTAATTGATGACCTGAAGTATGTCATGCACAACCGCGAGGCAACAATATCGACATTATTAGTCTTAAACAAAGTATGTGGTACAGTCAAATTTTGACATACTGACCAGAAAAATGAGACAGCTAAAATTTTCATATACTACGCTGAAGTGGTTTCAAAGATTGTTTATGTGGCTTCTGTCACACTCTTCAGAGCCTGTTGCTGTCTGTATTGCGGTAAAATCCCAAGATATCTTAGTGATCCGTCAGATTCTATTAATTTCTGAATATTGCAAATAGTTCCTTCCTACTCTTCTCAGAAGTATTCCAATACCTTAGCACAGAACAATGGAGAACCTGGGTGTAACTTTGGATTAGCATCACAAGTGGACGCACAACACTATCGCCACATACAGGAAAACTTCAGCTTGCCTCCATGCCCTCAAAAAGTTCCGGAACATGTTTCCACAGAACGTGTAAACGTAATCATATGCAGTCATTCGTTGAACCATCTGAAACACCCATCTATTTCACCAATTCAGTGCTTCATACGTCCAGTTAGTAGGTCGCGGCCAGACAAGTTACTTGACTACGTCAACTTCAATAGGTTCCCTAGTGTGCAGGCGCACCAGTTCCTCACATCAGAGATTAAATACCCGTCACCTTATCATAATCTAAACTCGCGATCTCACTTATCTAGTATCCTACCTGTGTCAATCCATAAAAGAAAAATATTCGCAAACTCCTTCCCTGCTGCTGCAATCTAGCTCTGGAACATGTAACTATGCATTATGCGCATAATTCAATAGCGTTTTGTATTTATGAAGACACTGAAGCGCTTCCTTCCTCCGTCCAAAAATTAAACTTACATTGTCAGTTCTCCCTGTGTCAAACTGTAAAGCGAATGCTCCAAGATTTCCCAAGTTAAGCTTCCTTATGTTTACAGGTTTCAACTATCACGACACTTCTTTTCCACTACCTTAATAGTATTTCGTCACGTTCCTCTTTCTCCCCCTCTTCCGCCATTTCTGTTATGTCCATCGCTCAGAGCACACTTCAGCCTTCCGACAGTTTGTCTTTGCGGTATTACTTTTAACTAACGAATGCAAACCTTTTTTTCCTGCACTGCAGCTAATTCTAAATGTCGTATTTTATGTAAAATGTAACTTACACGATTCAGTCACATTAACGTGACCACAGCCCACGTTCGACGTCAACGTGCAATGACCACTCACAGACGACAGGTGGCAGCACTAGCAGTGGATGGTATACAAAAAAGTTGGGGGGAGGGGGAGTGTTTGATGCGGAAAACATTGCAGTCGTCGATAAGCGGAAACGGACTGATTTATCTGACGCCCGAAAGGGCATGATGACTTGCTTCCGAGCCAAGAGTGTAAGCATTTCCAAACCTGATAAGTTTGGAAACTGTTCGCCGATCTCTGTGTAAACCGTGCATCGCAAAACAGCACCACCAAAACCGGCGCCGGGGCAACCTTGGTGCACCACAGATGACAGGTGTGAACGACAGCTGTGACGATGTGTACGGCGAATAGACGTGCAACTGTTGAGGAACGGAACGCCCATATAAACTAAGGCTGGTATTACACTATCAAATTTCTTTGTCCAACAGCTTTGTCAAATACATTTGTCAAAGAAATTTGATGGTGTAATAGGGAACTTTGTCAAATGTCAAATATTTGATCAAATCTAGGACCTCGCAGTATATTTGATCAAAGAAGTCGCTTGTCTTCTGTTCTCTGCAATGTGACATGTTACCACGTGGAGCGCTAGCATCGCTGCAGCGTTCTGTCATCTGTAGGGTTTTTATAAACATTGCCGGTAAATACAATTGGTGTGTACCGACAACTGCAAAATTAATAGAAATTTATGAAGCTGATCGGGCTCTTTACAACGTGAGGCACCCTGAGTACAAAAATAGATTAAGAAGATTGGAGATCTGACCTGACCTGACCTAACCGAACCTGTCTCCTGTAGTAATGAATCGGAATGTTACAGTGAGCCTGTCTTCTGCAGATATAGCAGTCCTTAAGTGAGTATTGTGCTTTGTGATATGAGGATACACTTCACTGAGCACATACAGAAATGTATTTACACCCATTCTGAAGTAATTGATGTACGACTTGACGTCCTCCACTACAAGCTCAAGTAACAAGTTTTGTTGAATGCTTTTATCGTGTCGTCGTAAAACCCACGGCTTCACCCAGGCACGTTTCGTTTTTTTTCCCCCCCGCTTCTCTTCCGCATGTGCCCACAGCGCAATTGTGGTACATGCAACTGCTGCGGTTAATAACAAGTTGTTGTTGTCAGCCATCTTGAACTTTGACGAAAAATATGATGGCAGTGTAATACCCCCTTTTAGCGCCACGACAAAGATCTTTGTCAAATAAATTTGACGAATATTTGATGACATCTTTGATCAAATATTTGACAAAGAAATTTGACAGTGTAATACCGGCCTAAAGAGCAACAACAGTGTCTTCCCTGCAGGTACCTGGTTCATTCAAACATGCTGATTGCTATTCATTCGTGACAAAGGCTGGAATTGGCAGGCCAATAGCGGGTTTGGGCGTCCACTGAGCGGCGGCAGGAGCCTTTTCAGATGAATCACGTTTTATGCTCCAGCAGACAGATGGCCGTTGATGTGTACGGCACGGAACGTCTGATAGCAAACACCCCGCAACCCCGAGAGAGCGTTGTGGCCTGAGGAATGTTTTCTTGGTATTCCCAGGGTGAACTCGGTATTCTGGAAGTTACAATGGATCAACCCAAGTATGCACCTATCCTTCGGGGCTATGTTCGACTCTACATGTAGTCTGTTTTTGCTCGACGCGATGGCATCTACAAGCACGACAACTCAACGTGCCACACGGCTTGGCAGTGTACGTGCATGTTTCGAAGAGCACCCGGATGAGTTTACCCTACTGTCTGGCCACCAAATTTGCCGGATTTAAATCTAGTCGAGAATCTATGAGACCACCTCGATCGGGCTCCTGGTGCCATGGATCGTCAGTCGTGCAAACTAGCGCAAACGGCCACGGAACTGGAGGCGGGAGGGCTCTACATCCCATCCTTTCCTGCATGCCTCTCAGCGGTCCACGGTGCAAACGTGGTTATTCAGGCATTTGACAAGTGGTCTCAATATGAGTGGACAGTGTACAACATGCTTATCGTAATGATTGTAACAGGAAACATGCAGAATGCTTCGTTACATGAAACTTCGGGCTCCCGCTCTAGTCTGCTCCCCGATCCACTTGCTTTTCTTTCTGTCCCAGTAAATTTCCAACACATATCTCTCAATACTCGTTCGGCAAACTTTAGTGATTAAACAGTTTTTCGCAGTGAAAGCCCAAGTCTCAGTGTCGAAGACAAAACTGGTAACACATACTGTTTAACATCGTTTTTCAGACACATCAGTAGCTTAGAGAAACCCGTACAGAAACAGTCTGAAAAGCTTTTACAAGTGCTGAAGGGTAGGTTGTGTTGAAAAATAACTTAAGTAAAGAATACGATACAGTGCGCAGTTTCCAAGTAAATGGGACTGAACCTATCCAACCAGACAGCTGCGCGTGCAAATTCAAGCGCCCCCTTCAGAAACGGTGTCGCCAAATGTGTTCGTCTGGTTTCCAAAAACCTAAAAATAAAGCGACACAGAAACTGGACACGGGACGGTAGTAAGGATCTAACCTGAGCTAAAGCGTGAGCAGTCTCTTGCGCTGATATCTGCGCTAGGAGAACTGATACTATTGTATCTGGCAGGGAGGTTGAATTTGCACCGCGCAATGGCCTGATGGGCTAACTCCAATGCTAATTGGCGGAGCAAAGTGTCATTTTTTCTGAACAGCTGTTTCTTACCACAATCTACGCTGCAACAACCTTACAAGCTTTTCAGAGTGCTTCTGACCACTCTGCACATGTTGTGCATGGTCCTACGTGTCGGTCTAATAAGACCCATCAATAGCAGAAATGTCGATGTAAACAATGCTAACAACGTCAACAGATAAAGAAAGGTAAAACATTAGTATCTCAATAACATTATTTCACATTCCTGTCAGTATGCTGCATCGATGAGGGCAATTGCGCTATGAAAATATACAGTTGCATTTATTAATAGTGATCAATTTTTTAAGCGATCTGACATGTCAAGGTAGTTTGTTCTGCTTTATCACATAATGTAGGTGACAGATTGCGTAATCGTTCCCTAAATTGGACACGGTTCGACTTTCATCACTGCAAGCGACTTCGAAGACGACGGGTCGAAATCTTGAATTTCAGTTACTTTGTCGTAGGAAGTAGACTCGCTTAATTGTGCCAGTGTTCATTTAGAAAATTATCATTACATACTTCAACAACAGAACTGTGAGAACGTTGAGTGTTGACAAACTGAGTTTGATAGGATTGTTGATCACCACATTCGATGATTAATGCCGTTGGTATTAAGGATGAATTATAATTTTTCTACCGTCGAACCCTTTACTTACAAAACCCAAAATCGTTTGCTCAGCGCAGATACTACTGTAATATAGCAACGATAGCTAAAAATTATAAAAAAAAAAAGCGAATGGGGAATCATACTAGCGAATACATGGGCCAAAAATGAGAAACCCACTGAAGTAAGGGATATTCAGAAAGGACAGATTGAGATGGCCCGACATCTAAGAACGAGCATCTCGCAAGACGAAGCTGGTCAACTCTTGGCGTGCTCTTTCGTGTTCATCTGTGGATAGCGGCTGAACGACCGTGAAATCACGAGTACGCTACAAGATGTAGGACCGTCCACGCCTCATCGCAGAATATGGGGAGGCCGGAGGCTTTGAGTAGGATGGGCCTCAATCCATGGCAGATCTGACAAAGAGGGTAACGCTGCTGCACGCACAAGTTTCCGTAACACTGCGTTCAGCGCACATGCTAAGCAGGAGTGAGTGGGAAAAGGGGGGGGGGGGGGGCAGAGGGCACAGATGCATTAGACTGGTCAGTCTTCTGCCACCTCCCCCCCTCACCTCGATGCACCTCCTCACCACTACTCCTTCATTTTACTTACAATTTAAATACGTTTTTGACATCAAGAAAAATCACAACTAGCGGTTAAGTTGGCAACGCTACACACACAGAAGCCCAGAGGCACGTTCAGCCAGAAGTATGCAAACAAACGGTAGCTGTACTACAGTGTGTCGCGTTTCACATCAAGAAATAAGCAATGTGGGATTATGAGGGGAAAAAACGGCCGTGCAAAACGAGTATCTCAAAACAGTGCAAGCAGACGGCACTTCACGATGCGCAAGAGTACTAGATACAAATATCCCTAAGTGAAGTCATCTCTTCTAACGAATCAGGTCTAGAAAGTAAGCCGAATTGTAATTATCTTTCATTACAGATGTTTTCTACCAATAAAACGAACGCGTTTGGCGACGAAAATACGCATTTTTTGCAGCTGCACTGATCGATTTAAAGTATCTTCAGTAATTATAATGCAGCTACAGAAAATGGCCAAGCGAAATAAGAATTTAAATTTCCCAATTCTCTCAAATGCCGTGTACTATTGGTATCAACTATCCTGCCCGTAGTTCACACGAGCAGCGTAAACTCTCATAGCTGTTTTATGCGTGATTCCACACTAAAGTGAAGATATCGGGGGAAATTAATTGAAATCGACGTTCGGGCCACTTAGCACCGGCAAAGACGCGAGAAGCTGGTGAAATTAATGGGACACAACTAACAGCGGCGATATACAAACTGCTGTCTTAAACCAATGATAGTTCCGAAAATGGAAACTAGTTGGGAGCACAATGCAACGGCCCATTCTCGTGCAATCTATACTGCTGTTCTAAAGTGTTGTATGCCTTTGATTGCAATGATGTTCTTTTGTTAAGTTACATATTTCCACGCAGAAATGTACCTTTTTTAGGGAGCGGTACCTTGCGACAATCCCTAACAACAATGTTATCTCATATTGAGATCTTCGCCTCATAAAGGGCTCTGTATTAACAAACTCCTGCACTGAAAGTACTGCTGGAGTTTTTTTTTTTTTTTTTTTTTTTTTTTTTTTTTTTTTTAATTTTCTTCCTACTGTGCTTATGTGCATATACCGTGATGGTGAAAATTCTTGAATTATCGCCCAAAAAGAAAAAGTGCATCGAGTTTTTACTCAACGAAGGCCTACAAAACACTCAAATTGTGGAGGGATTAAACTGTTCGAGGTCAGCTGCAAAAGCTAATGACTAAAGGAAACACGCAAACTTTACCACGAAGCTGGCGCCCACACATTTCTTCGCACTGACAAAAGCATGGCACGAAACGATTGGAGTTGACTCCAGATCATCAGTTGTTGGGAAAAGTCTCTGTTCAATTGGAATAAAGGCAAGAGTTGTCAAGTACAAGCCGTTTTCAACTGCTGCTCTGAGGAACTGAGAGACTGACCTGGGCCAGACTTCACGTAAACTGGACGAAAGAGCAGTGACGAACTGTGATGTTTCCGGATGAAAGCCGATTTTCCATGAAGAGTGACAGACCACAACTTGTCAGGTGTGAACCCAACGATAGGATAGATCCTGACTGCCCTGTGCGGACGATGAAAGATGCTCCATCGTTAATGGTGTGGGAAGCAATGTCATACCAAGATGTTGGAAGGCTGTATTTTGTTCTGGGGACAATGAAAGGTTATCAATACGATGTTGTGTTTTGGACCCCTCTGATGTTCACTGTGGTACTTTCTCGGATGCGCAGTGGATTTTGCTCTAGGATTTGGTTCCATGCCACATATCAACAACGGCGAGGTTCTTTTTTGTTATCTTTGCAATACAATTTCCAAGGTAACTGCTGTTATATACCGTCCAAATCTGTCATTTCAGATTCGTCCTGCCATGAATGGATCGGGTATCAGAGAGCTTCCCTGGTCGGCAAATTCACCCGACTTACATGAAACTGACATCAGTACCATTAGAAAATTGATCGACACTATGTCCGACAGAGTGAAGAATAGCGTGGGGGCATCAGGGGGGGAGGGAAAAAAAATAATCATCATTTGAAGTACGACTATTGAATAGCTGAATACTGCGCTTGTGATACACAATATTTTACACTATGACCGATGTAATGGAAATTTCATCAAAATATTTAATTTCGATATCAGTGACATGACAAGTCATTGTACAGATAGGTAAGTACTGTTGCCATACACTGATGAGCCAAAACATTACTACCACATGTTTTTAATAGCGTGTTGTTCCACTTTTCAGAGATTCTTTATGGCAAGGTTTCTACAAGTCCTTAACAGGATTCCAGAACGATGTGGCACCATATGTATACGCAAAGGTCAAACAATTCCTGAAAATTACTAGATGGTGGTTTACGTGCACGCAGCTGGCGCCCGATGTGCCTGATCTGTGTTCATTGGAACACACATTTGCTGGCCAAGACATTAACGTGAGTTCGCTGTAATACCCCTCAAACCACTGTAGCACGATTCTGACCTTGCAACACGGACAGTTATCCTGCTGGAAGATGTCATAGCTGTAGGGGGAGACTTCAAGAATGAAGCGATGCAGGTGTTCCACAATAATGTAGTTCACTGCTGCCATCATGCCTTCGATTACCACCAAACATCCCATAAAGCCCAACTCAATGCACCACGTAGCATTATTCTGCCGTCACCGGCCTGCACCTGTGGCGCCGTTCATGTTGTGTGCAGTCATTTGCCTCGCTGACGACGTGTAAGGATCCAACCATCGATGCGATGTAGCAAGAAATGTGATTCATTCGAAAGGCGACATGTTTCTATTGATCCACGGTGAAGACTGAATTTTTCTGTGCCCACTGCAATCGTAACTGGCGATGTTGTTGGGTCACATACGAATAGGGATAATATGATGTGGAGCTCCATGTTCAACAATGGCCTTTTACGGTGTGGTCCCAAACACTGGTACCTGCACCAGCATTGTACTCTGTCGCCAGATCTGTCACAGATAGCTGTCTATCCTGGATTACACAGCAGGGGATCCTCCGACCTCTACGTTTTGTGATGAGACGCGGTCGTCCAATACCATACGGCCTACTCGTTATTTCACCCTCCTTCAACTACCTTTCACAGGAGCTAACGGCAGTAATATGCTAACAGGCGACCAACTTCGCCGTTTCAGATATTCCCGTTTCCAGCGCAGAGCCATAACAGTGTGCACTTTTGTCAAAAAGTAAGAGCATATGGACTATCAGACCAATTGTGTGATTGGATTGAAGCGTTCCTAGATAACAGAACGCAGCATGTGATTCTCAATGGAGGAAAGTCTTCCGAAGTAAGAGTGATTTCAGTGTGCCGCAGGGGAGTATCGTAGGACCGTTGCTATTCACAATATACATAAATGACCTTGTGGATAATAGCGGAAGGTCACTGAGGCTTTTTGCGGATGATGCTGTGGTATATCGAGAGGTTGTAACAATGGAAACTTGTACTGAAATGCATGAGGATCTACAACGAATTGACGCATGGTGCAGAGAATGGCAATTAAATCTCAATATAGACAAGTATAATGTGCTGCGAGTACATAGAAAGAAAGATCCTTTATCATTTGGCTACAATATAGCAGGTCAGCAACTGGAAGCAGTTCAAAATGGCTCTGAGCACTATGGGACTTAGCATCTGAGGTCATCAGTCCCCTAGAACTTAGAACTACTTAAACTTATCTAAGGACATGACACACATCCATGCCCGAGGCAGGATTCGAACCTGCGACCGTAGCGGTCGCGCGGTTCCAGACTGAAGAACCCAGAACCACTCTGCCACTTCGGCCGGCTGGAAGCAATTAATTCCATAAATTATCTGGGAGTAGGCATTAGGAGTGATTTAAAATGGAATGATCATATAAAGATGATCGTCGGTAAAGCAGATGCCAGACTGAGATTCATTGGAAGAATTCTAAGGAAATGCAATCCGAAAACAAAGGATGTAGGTCACAGTACACTTGTTCGCCCACTGCTTGAATATTGCTGACCAGTGTGGGATCCGTACCAGATAGGGTTGATAGAAGAGATAGAAGATCCAACGGAGAGCAGCGCGCTTCGTTACAGGATTATTTAGTAATCGCGAAAGCGTTACGGAGATGATTGATAGACTCCAGAGGAGGACTTTGCAGGAGAGACGCTCAGTAGCTCGGTACGGGCTTTTGTTGAAGTTTCGAGGACATACCTTCACCGAGTCAAGCAGTATATTGCTCCTTCCTACGTATATCTCGCGCAGAGACCATGAGGATAAAATCAGAGAGATTAGACCCCACAAGAGGCATACCGACAATCTTTCTTTCCACGAACAATACGAGACTGGAACAGAAGGGAGAACCGATAGAGGTACTCAGGGTACCCTCCGCCACACACCGTCAGGTGGTTTGCGGAGTACGGATGTAGATGTATCAGTGGATTTTCGCATTTGCGGCACGTATCATCGCTACAATGACAGCCCGTTCGTCCCTCTTCCGCTTACACTCTTCCGCTACTGCGTGCCCGCAGCACCACCTGAGTCGTCAGTGTATTTCCTTGAATTAAAATATTAGAAACGATCTTGTCCTTCCTAGTAGACAATCTCTCTTCAATAAATATTTGAAATTTCGAAGACGAATGGCTTCTTAGAAGTTCTGTACCAAAATTCTATAGGGATTTGCAATACTTTAGAACAGATTGTACATCATTTCCAGGAGAAGGCGTTAAGCACAATAGCAGTTCAAAATTTTTACGGGTAGTGTGACACAGACTCGGGCTCTGTCTGCGACGCGTATCAGGAAGTTGGACAACAGGAGGCTGTGGATTGCAGCCTCTGGCCGCGTCCTCTGTCCAGGGCCTCTGCAGGGCGCGGCGCTCTACCGCCAGCCAGTCGCCCACGGCCCGTGCGAAGGGCGCCGCCCGCGCGTATCGCACGCCATGCCACCTTCTTTTCTGCGTCCCCCCATTGTCCGCACCTCCGCGCATGCGCCGCGGGATTCCACCACAGCCGTGACCCGCCGCCTGCATTCTCACGCACAAGCACCCACCGTGAATGGCGATGCGTCTGCACAGAGGGCGGTGGCGCCAGCTTTCCGTCAAGGTATCATCGGCAAACCAGCTTCCCTTCTCATCAGAGAGAGAAAACAAAAGATGAATGTTTATCATCCCTGATAACGTCATCAGGATAGGTGGGGTGACAGGAACTGGTCGTTGGCGTTCCAAATATATCACTCCTGTTTTCACTTTAAATAATTTATGGAGACACGAAAAACTGAAAATCTTTGTTCAAGTACAGGGTGGCGCACGAAATGTGTTACCATTTTGTTTTTGAATATAAACTTTATTGTCAATACCATCTGAAAGGAACCTATACTACAATGAAGAGCCGTCCATGGAGATTTGTTCTAACTCAGCATATGCTCAGTATGTCCACCATTTAGTTTCCTAACTTCCTTCAAACGAGCACTGAAGTTAGTGAACACCCTACGGCACATGTCTTCCGTAATTTCACTACAAGCTTGAAGAATAAGTCTTCCGAGCTCCATTAAAGCATGTGGAAGTTTCGGGAAAAATTTTTCCTTCAGGTACCCCCAAAGAAAAAAGTCACGTGGATTGAGGTCTGGACTATTCGGAGGCCAATTTTGTCCGTCACTGAAGCGACCTGGAAACCTGAGTGAAATGATCCGCATGCCGAAATGCTCGTGTAGAAACTCCAACACAGTGTTTCCAGTATGTGGCCTTCCTCCATCCTTCATAAACCAACGCGTATTGAAGGACAAGGCAGTAGCAAGAAGCTGTGGAATGAAGCTCTTTCGAAGGATCCTGAAGTACTGCTCGCTGTTAACAGTTTCTTCAAAGAGAAAGGGTCCAATAAGTTCGTGACTGGAAATTGCATCCTCGGAGCACAATTTTGTCGTTCATGAAGAACTAGTGGGTTTTCAGTGGCCCAAAAGCGTGCATTTTGTTTGTTAGCCACACCGTCTAAATGAAAATGCGCCTCGTCTCAAAACCAAACGTTGTTGAGAGTTTCTTCCCTATCCTCCGCCCACTGAACAAACGGTAATCTCTGCTGCTTGTGTTCTTCATTGAGCTGTGCACAGGTCATCTTGTATAGGTACATATGGAGGTCACTTTTAAGAATACGTTGAACGGAGCGTCTGGATATTCCCAGTCGCACTGCTGCCTTTCTACACGATCTGTACAGCAACTCGTCCCGCTTCAATATTCTCCGGCGAACAAACAGGCTTAGGCAGAGGTCGCTTCGCTTCCAATACTGTTCCTTCCTGTACAAAGTTATCGTACAACCTGTGGATGGTCTTGCAAGGGACCCATCGTGTGTTAAAGTATTGTCGAAAACGCCTCTGAGTCACAACTAGGCTTTTGGTTTCATGAAAAAGTAACACAATTGCCGATCGTTGCTGTGTCGTCAGTCTTCCATTGTCAGCCATTGCTGCTTACTAGTCTCCTAGCGGCAGTATCGTGAATTACACGTCGTTCAGTAACTCTGTTTTTACAAGCTCTGCTGGTACTGCTGTAGAAATCCCAGCGGGATATCTAATGTGCGTCGTAAATTGTGAAAGACACAATTGGTAACACATTTCGTGCGCCACCCTGTATATAGGGTGATGGCTATTACATGTACAAAGGAAAAAGGAAATCAAAGGACGATGAAACGATGAAAAATTCTACGGTTCCCTCCATACGACGTATACACAACTGCACTCATACCAGTGCACAGTTAATGTCTAAGAGTTTGTTTACACTGATCAGTCAGTCAGTCAGAACATTATGACCACCTACCTAATAACCGGTATGTCCACCTTTGGCACGGACAACAGCTGCTGCATTTAGTGACGTGAAAGCAATGACACCTTGGTAGGTCGTTGGAGGGAGATAGCATCACATCTGCACAACCAAGTCACATAATCCCCGTAAATTCCGGGGAGGGCGGCGATGAACTCTGACACCACTTTCAATCACATCCCAGACGTGTTCGATCGGGTTCAGATCTGGCAAGTTGGTGGGCCAGCACATCAACTGGAACTCGCTACTGGGTTTCTCGAAACACTATCAAACTCCTGGCTTTATGATATGGCGCATTATCTTGTTGGAATATGCCACCGCCGACGGGAAACATGATCGTCATGAAGGGATGTACGCGGTCTGCAAACAGTGAACGATATTTCTTGGCCGTCATGATGCCTCGCACGAGCCCCACTAGACCCATCGATGGCCATGTAAATGTTCCACTGAGCATAATGGAGACGCCGCCAGCTTGTCACTGCCCTGCAGTACGGGTGTCAAGGAGCTGTTGCCCTGGAAGACGACGCAATCGTGCCCTCCCATCGGCATGATGAAGAAAGTATCGGGCTTCATCAGACCATGCAAAGCTCTGCCACTGTGCCAACGTGCAGAGCCGATGGTTACGTGCTCACTTCAGTAGTAGTTGCTAATTTCGTGGTGCTAATATTGGCACTAGAATGGGTTGTCGGCTGTGGAGGCCCATCGTTAGGAGTGTTCGGTGCACTGCATGTTCAGACACACTTGTACTCTGCCCAGCATTAAAGTCTGGTGTTAGTTCCGTCCTCGTACTACACACAGACGCCACTCTGACATACTACATGCACTGTGCATGTGTCTGATTAGCAGTAATTCCTCGCCAGATAACACTGCTACCGCCTGGACAGGTCTGTATCGATAATGTGTTGGTAGCCATGATAATCTGGCTGATTGCTGTATTTCTAAACGTCGTAAATAAGGCGCACAATACAAATTGGAAAACTGCCCTTGTTTGGTTTTATCAGCATTCCAGATACCTAAGTACTGGTAACTAACGTTTCGACAAGAAGTGTATCGGTCGAGGATCACGAATACCAGGCATACCAGCCCCCCCCCCCCCTCCCCCACTGGAACCCGTCGGACTTTTCTATGGAGTGGTATGTAATAGCTGTGCTGCATTTCAGTCCTGTTGATAGTGTCGAGTAACTCTGGGGAATTGTGGATGGCTTTCAATGCATTCGTAACACTTTTTTTAAATGTGTGTGGAAATCAAAGAAGAGACTACAGTAAAGCCCATCTTCACATCAACGGTGGTCACGTGAAAACCTTGTTGTAATGTGTTTCTCATCAAGTGCATATCTGCAGAACGAGTCCTCGGGGACTCTGTTATAAGGTATTCGCGTACTCAGTCGGAAACCACTGGTTTCCAGACCTACGTCTATTAAGAGTATTTGCTTGTTTCATTGTCCTTTCCTCACCCCTTTTGTTTGTACCTATAATAATCGCAATTTTTGATGTCCAGCATCTCCTCCCAAAACCCCTGTATCTATTTCAACCAAATCTGCCACACAAACAGCACACAAGTATCAGCACCTTAGAGGTTACAAGCTCCCCCACAGCAGTGGAGATAGGGTCAAAATCGTGTTTCTTGAACCCCTGATATGTAGGCAGCTGTGCAGGACAGGTGTGTTGTATGGGAGCAGTACGGACAGGGGGAAGGACGAGATGTACAGAGAGTTCAGGACAGGAAGGCAGGCAGGCAGGCAGGCAGGCAGGCACGCACACAGACAGAGACAGAGAGAGAGAGAGAGAGAGAGAGAGGATGGACGGACTAAGAGAGAGGGGGACAAAGAGAAGGTTCACAAAGGGTAGGGAAGAGGACTTGGGGGGAGAGGGGGGAAGGCGAGGTGCACTAAGGGAGAGGAAAAGAGATGTGCGCATTTTTCCACATAAACGACGTATTATTTGGACCCCCTGCTCCCCATTCCTCAGACATTAGTTGTCTTCCTTGAGCATTTACTAACTTTACTGTCACAAATATTCTTATATATTGACAGGCTGTAGATGATGTGGCACCAGATGAAGATATGTGCATCAATCTGTGAGCGACACAACATTTATAGTTTATCTAACTATACTCATTAAAATAGAAATTTTGTCGTTATTTATAGGGTGAACCACGATTAATAGCGGAAAGTGACTCGTGTGAAAATATACAGTAAGAGATGCAAAAACGTTCCAGTAAACATGTTTCCACGAAGGACCTGCTTGAGAGAGGACTGCGAACGTGTGATAACCATTCGCCACTGACTACACTGTCCTAGTTATTACGAATGTATTTCAAACGTAAACTTTTCAGTTGTCCATCTAATTGTGCGTAAATTTCAACGACGCACTTCCATACGTCGCGGGATGTCACCTGACCTCAGTCCTCTACATAGGTCTGGGGTCACCTCGATTGTGAAGTGCACATCACGTCTGTTAATGCGGGAGTAGTGAACTGAAACAGTTTTGGCAAGCTTGACGACGTGATCCGCATGCATCTCGAAGAATTCGCAACTAACTGCAGGAACTAGTGCAGTACTGCATCCAGAACAGAAGCCAAGTGGAACACCTTCCTTAACATGTACGAGTTGACAGTAAACTGTGGCATGGAACGTGCTGCAGGAGGTTTGTCTTGGGTTCAATTTAAACCGAATTAGATATTGACTTGATAGGAAAGTTTACATTTCGAATATATTTATACTAACCAGGACAATGCTTCATACAGGAGTCACTGTCTGCTCTTCAACACACATTCGCAATTACTTCTCAAATGGTTTGTTTGCTTCCACTCCTGTCAGTTTTCGCTCCAGCCGATACAAAAATTTCCCATTCTATGACTGCCGGTCCGAGGGGCCTCTTGCGTCGCAAACCAATCATCGGAATGAAGATCACAACAAAGATGCCATACCGCGCAGTAGCTCTCCAGAAGGGGGACGGACAAGCCCGGTGTGATGTCGATATTCCGTGACTGGATGATCAATGGACGTTTGATCACTGTCGTTCTGAGGTGACCTGTCGTTCCGTTGACGTCCAATGTGAAAAGAACGTCTCCAGCCGAGCGACACGTGGCCGCCACCCAGCGGTGGCGCGCAGCAGCCGCAGGCAGGCAGGTACGTGGGCAGACGGACGGCGGAGCCCGGTTCGCCTGGCCTCTGTTCTCCGCCGGCCTTGGAATGCCGCTGGCTGCCACCTGCACCGTTCCTCCGTCTATCTGCCAGCCGCTGCAGCCGACACGCCAAACTGGCTGCTACGCTAGCATAACCTCAAGCACGCCGCATCAGACTTTTCCCACAAAATTACACTCACAAGGGGAGGCCACGACGTTTGGAGTTTGGATTTACTGCAAACTTCGTACACACTTAGTACTCCACGAGGACAACAAAATGTGTAAGCAGTACTTCTCAAGCGTTATTGATAAAATCGCAACATAAGTTCGGTCGTCAAATATATACCTGTGAGTGGCCATTTTTACCGTGAAGCGCCGGCAGCCCTGTGGAGGCGATTTTAGCTGAAAGACGGAAACATGAAAGGAAAAATAACGTAGAAACTAAATATGCTGGAATAGTATGGAATGTGGTCTGGAAAAACATCAGTAGTGATGTTCTTTCGTCTGACGTGAGATCAGCGTGGTACAAGGTAGTCAATAACATCATCAGCACTAATGAGCGTCTCTTTGCCATCGGTTTAAGTGACACTAACCTCTGCAGCAAATGCAGCCTCGTTGATAGTGTGCCTCATCGTTACACATTTGGAGATCGGATAATAAACTGGAAAAGGACCAGGGAGAAAATTGCTCAAATAACAAAAACTTCAGCAAACAATGTACCGACTAACATTTTCTTCAGACCAGAGGAAAGTTACTACCCTCAGCCAAAAATAACGCAGTGATTTGGTTAATGGGCAAATATACAAGTTATGTTTTTAACAATATTGGGAGCGATGAACATATTGAATACAGGATGTGTATGGAAAATGAATTCGAGAAAATACTTAAATATCAGAATCACAACAAGAAATATGGTAACATGCTCCGAATTGTCTTCAACACAATGGGTATAGGTTAGGAAATGGATTCCTAGTAGAGAGAGAATGGGTTGGGTCACGTTTCCCACCCTAACCTCACCTGCAGCTCACACATGAAAAATAAATCGGTAGTACAGCAGATACAAGAATATGGCGACAAACATCTGGTGTCTGATATAAAGGAAGATCTTGAACTCCCTATGGATGCGTTTAGAAGGCTGGAACTGACAAAAATAACGAGGCCATGACGCGATTTTGTGATGTCGCTGTTCGGTACTGCTCTTTTGTCCACGTAATTTAGCCTGGAAGGAACACACATCAAGGATTTACTGAATGATTAATTTGGGTCTGAGAAATGATGATGAGGAACCTCAGGCTGCAGAAGAAGAAAACGTGCTGCTGGATTGCGACCAGTTGAAGGTGCTAAATGTGTGCTACTGCTAAAGCCTCATTATTTGAATGCTGTAATTTATGACTGCAATTATCTGTCACCTTATTTATGTCATTTCATCGTAGCCATTTTTGTAACAGTTTTTGTGGAATAAAAAAGAAGTGATTAGCGTTCACGCCCCGTAATCGCTGGGTCGCTAGGTCGAGACCCGCTCTTCAGGTTTTTTTTTCCTTTTTTCATTTCTAACACAGTCATTTTCTTTGCTATTTATATTACAATTGATGTAATGGGGAAAAATGCGTGTAATCGGATGAACTTTTATTAAATTTATAATGTTATTTGGCAGTATACAATTTTTTATTATCACAAATAATATAATATTCGTAACTACCGACTATTAAACGGCCATAGGCATAAAGTGATACTGAATATGTATTCTTGTCCGTGATTTGAGAAATCCCTTACACCTGGAAGGAGCCCGAAACGACTTGTTACCTCCAAGTTTTGACCGGCACAGACGGCTATCGAAAGATGTGCAATTAATCGTCGCTTTCGACATTACAAGTTGCGGGATGGTATTTTTCGTAAAAACATGAAAAACGAAGTTAAACGACACCAGCTGCATTGAATAAATGCTATGCTTCCGCACACGCACGGTCTTTTGAGGTTTTCCGTGGAAAAGCAAACCTCGTTAACATTTTCAAAAACCTCTCTTTCAGCCGATAATTTGGAAGCAAACTATGCATAACGCAGTAGTTCCTTAAATAACGGCGCTGATCGTTGGTCATGTAGTATCGAGTGTATTTTAATAGCGTCTTCAAGAGAAGCAATTTCTCGTTCTCTTTCGATTAAATACGAACAATTTTAAAGACACGGACAAGGATACATTGTCAGTATCATTTTATGCGTTTGGTCGTTTACTAGTCGATAGTTATGAATATTGTATTATTTGTGATGATAAAAATTTGTAGACTGCCAAATAACATTGAAAATTTAATAAAAATTCATCCGATTACACGTATTTTCCCCATTACATCAATTGTAATATAAATAGAAAAGAAAATGACTGCGTTGGAAATTAAAAAAAAAAAAAAAAAACTGACGAGCGGGACTCGATACAGCGACCCAGCGATTACGGGGCTTAAACGCTAACCACATTTTTTTAAATTTTATTTTATGACGCTGTCGTGTTTTATTCACACTGTTAAAACTTCGCTTGCACACTTCTGATATTAATTTTACCAACAGCTATATTTTCAGTAGTTTCCAATAGAGTGATTTAGAAACTAATCATAAGGCGAAAGAAGTGCATATACGTAATAGGTATATCAATTAAAAACGGAATCTTAAAACATAAAAATATTCATGGCTCTAACCACTCGGATGTCTGCACTTCATGGTAAAAATGGCCACGCACAGGTGTATATATATATTGGACGACCGAAATTATCTTGCGATTTTCTCAATAACGCTTGAGAAGTACGCGCTGCTGCTTACACATTTTGTTGTCCTAATGGGGTACTACGAGAGTACGAAGTTTGCAGTAAATCCGCGTTCCAAACGCCGAGGCCTCCCCTTGTCAGTAATGGCACCAGATGCGATTTCATAATCATCGTCGTCGTCTACTTTTTATTAATCCCCGTCGTCATCGACTTCTAATTACTGATGGATAAAGGCCTTCTCTACAACTTCCCAGGCATTATAGTCTTGAGTTATGAGCATCCACGTTGCTCCAGCATATTACCTAACGGCCTTCCATCAGGTCGTAAACTTGGTGTTTACGTCATCTCCTGCAATTCAGCAAGGAATTCCCGTTGTACACCCGTCATCTACTCACCTGGCTACATCTCTCGCCAACATCCAGTTCATTTCCATTATGGTCATTATTAAGCCTTCCACTCCAGTCTGTTCCCTGGTCAATTTATCTGTTTCCCTGTTTCTCCTGCCTGCTGAGCATCTATCAGTTTTTCACCGGTTTTTAGCATTGAAAGCCTATGTCCAACAGCCATATACCCAAAACACTAAAGGGTACTACTATTCTTTTGTTTTATTCTGCCATTGTCTTCAATTGCTCTGCGAATAAAAGCTCTTAGAATTGATTAAATACCCTCATTATTAATTTGTACTGTTTTCTTTTTGATGTGCTGCTTACAGACTTTTCTGTTATTATACCGGAGTACCAACTTCAACAGGACTATGCCTTGTAAAGCAGTGTGGTGTTAAAAACAATCTTAGGATTGATGACTGCTTTTCCATTTACTTACCTAATTTTTAGGCGTACTTTGAAATTTGCTCTATTAACGTTTTTCCATTCGTTGTTGTTTATCTGCACAAGAGACAAACGTAGTCGAACTAAGTCAAGTGCTGTTCTGGGGAAACTGGATAAGGAGATAGTAGTGCGAAACTTGAAAATAAAATTAAGACCGACAATAGCAAGAAAGCTTTCAGGAAAGAATAAGTATGCTAAAACTGAATGTTAATTTTAGTGTATGACTCGCTTTTTTAAAATCTTTTTTCAAGTGTAGTCTTATGTGGTAGAGGTGAGACATGGGCGACAAACAGTTACACACAAGGGGACAAACAGTTACAGACAAGGGGACAGTAAGAGATGTGTTAGAGAACGCTGAAAATTAAATGGGCAGATACAGTAACTACTTACGAGGTACTGAATCAAATCGAGGAAAAAAGAGCTTTGAGGCACACTATACGCAGAGATAAGTTAAAGGGGCACATCCTTAAATATCAGAAGCAATTAATTTAATAATGGAGGAGTGTTAGGGGGGGGGGGGGACGGTAAAAATGTAAAAAGGTCTTTTCAGCATTATCACGCACAGTTAAATGGATATAGACTGTAATACTTATGTAGAGATCAGGAGACATTTACGTCACATACTACCACATAAGTTGTAATCTTTGACTTTACGTCGTCTCTTGCAATCCAGCAAGGAGTTCCCATTGTGCGCCTAGCATCAATTCGCCTGGCTACATCTCTCACAAACCTGCAGTCCACCTCCAACCCAAGATTACGACAACAATACCAAAGAGTACAATGCAGCCGTCTCTAGTAAGATCGTCCGAAATGTTTAATTGGCGCGTTTTTCTTCAACATTTTCCTTGTTTATGGTTTTGGAAAGTTCCTAAAAGGAGGAGTATTCAAGATTCCTCTTATTCGACGTTTGCTGGAAAGAGATGGAGCTATCACGAGGCGCTCAAGGCAAAAGAAAACTGAAAGATAATGTGTAACTTCTACACTATTTCTCATATTCTTCTGGTAATCAATGAAGGAGATTAAGAAAAAATGGATATCTTGAGCAAACCTTCAGCTCTATCGGTTAAAAACCGACCGGCATTCGTATAAGCCATAAAGTTCGCTTGAAAGGTTGCAGGCACCGTTTGGATTCTGGTCAGTTCAATTGCAACGATTAGATAAAAAGTTTGCGATAAGCAACTTGGCTCTGAGCACTATGAGACTTAACTTCTAAGGTCATCAGTCCCCTAGAACTTAGAACTACTTAAACCTAACTAGCCTAAGGACATCACACACATCCATGCCCGAGGCAGAATTCGAACCTGCGACCGTAGCGGTCGCGCGGTTCCAGACTGAAGCGCCTAGAACCGCTCGGCCACCCAAGCTGGCAAAAGCAGCTACAGAGCCGCATGTAGAGTAGGAAGAAATGTTCGGAACAGAAACCACGAGCACAAGAAGTGTTTACCGACAGGGCATAAGCTTTCTGAAAGAACAGAGACCGCTTATGTCACGCCACGTTTTGTTCGACTGCCAAAGATAATATCGTCAGACAATATAGAAAACTGTGACTGTTGCTGTGACAAAATCGGCCACTGTCTTGGATATGGTCGAATTTAGGATTAATATCAGTAATGCTGACGCTGTATTTGACGAAAATTAGAGATAGGGGAGTATATGCCCACTATTTGTGCTGCTCGAAGCTATAACTTCGGCAGGCTTCCACACGACGGACGGTCGTGGCGAGCTGCTTCATCAAACAAGTACGTGAACTGAACATGACAACAACGAAACAACAACAACAACAACAACAAAGAAAAACAGCGTGAGAGAAAACGCGCTTACGTAATTGGTGACAACCTGTAACGCGAATGATTCAAAGGGTTGCAATCATTTGTTTCGGCGTTTCAGCATATACTTATAACTTTGTTTTTGTAACGTGCTGATTGAATAACTCCAACACAGAACGCTCAAAAGATGTTTCGTACATAGCCCAATGTCACCGCGAAACGTCCGTTCGTTTGTAGTAACAAAATTTTTTTAGTAGAATTGTTTTTGCCCACTCACGGTCCTATATGGTCTAGTGCGATCTTCTGTTTAACGATACGTCCACAGACACATGTGTAAAAATCACGGCGCTTCGTCAGACTGGTACGCCGTGCCGCGCCGTTCTGTCCGCCACCACCATGCAGCCATCCCATTCGGTACTAGTCATCTTCGCGTTTTGTTCTCCTCGATAATACATATTCGTAAATTGGGATATCGCACTAGATTAAATTGTGGCCGTTATACGGAATCAACACAAAAAAATCATTACAAAAATTTTAATGTTTGTTACGAGCTGCTTTTTATCCCTAAGTCATTGGGTTCAATACGAATTATTGGGTAATTTCACAGTATCGTATGAAATATTAAACTACTGGTTTCGGAAGCTTGAAATGGTGTTGGGAAAACAATATCGTATAACTAGTAACTTATACGCAGGTAACGTTAATAAACACAAGTAATGTTGAGTACGCACTCATTATCTTGGGATGGTGCTGGAGCATTGATTTTATAGTCGAGTTTGCCCCCCCCCCCTCCAAAAAAAACAGCGTACGTTCCATACTTTGTCTTGTATTCAAAATTGGTATTTTTGTCTTAAAAATACCTTGAAATGAAGAACCATAATATCAGTATTGGGTACAGCTTAAAATTTATGTTTAAGATCTGTATTTTGTTTGAGATTAGGGTATTTGTCGTTTACATCCGAAGTTTCTAATTCATTTTATATTCAATCTGGTTCATGAAAACATACCGGCAAGCAAAATTTGAATTGTCCTAAATTAACATTTTTGTGATCAGGAGAAGCTTAAAAACCCGTAAACAATCAATACCTTCCACTACAGTCGATACTGTTTCTTTTGTTCTGATATTATCGAGTAATCGATACAATTTTAGGTACTTGACACGATAGTGAAGCAGTAGGTGAGAACGGAGTGAGACAGGGTTGTAGCCAGTCCCCCTGGTTATTCACTGAGAAAGCAGTAAAGTTAACCAAGGAGAAATTTGGTAACCCCACTTATGTTTAGGGAGAATAAATAAAAAATTGCGGATTGCTGATGACATTTGATTGTCAGAGACGTAAAGGACTTGGAAAAATCAGTTGAACGGAATAGATGGTGCCCTTAAAAAGAGATTATTAGATGAATATCGACGAAAATAACACAAAGGTCATGGAACGCAGTTGCTCTATATCAGGCGATGAGGGGAGAATTAGATCACAAAATGAAGAAGTAATAGTAGCTGATAACTTCCTGTACTTGGACATCAAAATAACTGACGATAGGGAAGTAGCAAGAAGACACAATGCAGGCTGGCAATAGCAAGAACAGCATTTCTGAAATTTGTTAAAATCAATTATAAATGTTAACCAGTTGAAAGGATTTCCTGAAGATATTTGTATGGGATGTTGCAATATACGGAAGTGAAACGTGAGCGATAAACAGTTCAGGCAAGAAAAAATCAGAAGCTTTTGAAGTGGGATGCTACAATGTAGTGCTAAAGAGCAAACAATCATGTCAGGAAACCGAAAGAAGTAGAGAAGAGGATGTCACGGCACACCCGATTGAGGGGGGGGGGGGGGATGGGAGGGGGGAGGAGGAGGAGTAGTACGGTTGATATGACACAACCAAAGGCATCAACGAATCGTTAATTTGGTAATGAAAGGAAATGTGGAGGAGTAAAGTGGCAGAGGGTCACAAAAGCTTCATTACAGTAATTTGGTACAAAAGATTTAATATAATCCATTATGGAGTCGAGGTAGCAGTTGTCGTTATACTGGTTATCATTGTTAGCATTCAACCGCGATTCTTATACATATATTTTAACAACGCGTTTCAAGAGACAATGCTCTCATCATCAGGTTGGAAAGTCTTTACAACCTGATGATGAGAGCATTGTCTCTTGAAACAAAGGTCTTTACAACCTGATGATGAGAGCATTGTCTCTTGAAACGCGTTGTTAAAATATATGTATAAGAATCGCGGTTGAATGCTAACAGTGATAACCTTGGTACAAAAGGATGTGTGAGGCAGTAGTTTCGCAGAGATGAATATGCTGCATCAAATCAGTATGCGAATTGATGACAAAGGCAACGGCAACAGTACCAAACAACATGAAGTCTGATATTGAAACGTCCTTGTCTGCAACGAACAACTCCCGAGCACTTGCACTTAGGTGTAAGAGTTCCAGCCGTCATGGAGCTGTTATGTAACGTCCATTGAGCAGACTTTGCGCCTGTTATAGGCTGGACGTGCCCTGCCTAGAAGTGAAACGCAGCGACAGCTATTTGTGACGCGATCATCACAACAATTAATTATCGCCTGTGGGCGAAATGGCCGTTGCCACCCGGGCTGTCGTTAGGTGGCAGCGCCTACGACAGCGCGAGGCGTCTAGCTAGTGGCTTTCTCCGTGCAGGCTCGAGTCGGCCGAACAGTTAGCTACGCAAATGTCACCGGTCACGTTCCAGAAGCTCGCGAGCGCGTTCGCACACGGAATCCGGAGTTAACGCGGCAGCCGAGCAGCTTCTGAAGGTGGCTAAACACATAAATACAAGCTTGACAGACGTTCGTGTTCAAGCGGTTTGACCAAGACCAAGCATACTTTTACAATCACAAATTTTTACTTCAAATACATGAACATTTGCCTCCGACGATTTCTTCGTTCTGGCCACCTTACAGAATGCAATCATGAGAAAAATTTCAAATTCCACAAAAGAAGAACAGCAATAATGCGATTTTTCGCGAGCTAAAGTCTATGTAGACCTCGAACGTGCATCTACACACACACACATATATTCAGTCACTGTTAACTAAGTACCTCATTTCCTCCTGCCCAAGAATACTTTTTTTTCCTTTTCCTTTGCCCGTTTGTATCTTTTTCATGATGACACGTTCTTCTGAAGAAATCCATTGGTTTGTATTTTGTTAAAAATAAGTATAGTATATGTAACATCCTTCGTTGCCCAGTTGTGACAGATTTTCAATTGCATACCACTGAAACAATGTTTGATTTCATTTATTGACGAAGTTTCTCAGCAATTTGTGTTCCATTTGCTTCAACTCGTGTGGCGTATTAGCAGTACGAAGTCTGCCACGAAAAGCTTCTTCAAGCCTGCACACTGTCGATGTATACGGTGAATCACGTGAACGCCAGTATCCTTGCAGAAGCTTGCATGACTGAAAATCTATCAAACCTCAAATCGCTTGAACAGTCCGAATGGTCGCGAAACATTACTCCCAACAGACGGGCACGCACGCTTGAACAAAGTTCTGGACCACTCATTTCTGTCAAGCGCGTGTAATCTACCTTAAATCTCTAGATCTGTAGCCAGCGAAACAGTGTGTGTCTCATGCGTCAATTTACGAATTACCTGTTTCATTCACTGATCGTACTGCAATTTACGACAAGACTTTCGAAACAAACCGTCACTGCCCGAAGTACATAACAACATAAAGGCAGTTTATTTGTATTTCTTCCTCGTGTTCGATTGCATCTAAGGCAAAGCTACGACACAGAGAATGGGTCTCTACATACGTAACCCACACAACACAACTGAATGGAGCAGCGTGGGCAGGTGACACTTTTTTTGTGTGTATCCACACTGCAGCGGATCAATATCAAGAGCCACAGCGACCACATTATCTAGATCTCGACAAAACAGCTTAAATTTCGTTGTGTTTTGATCGACTTAACAGAAACTCCACGTTTGCGCTTCGATGATGCCAAATACCACACCAACTTCCATTTTGGTTAAAAAAAATGGCTAAGTACTACGTATGCTGTTCCGCAGCTCGTCGTCTTGCGGTGGCGTTTTTGCTTCCCGCGCACGGGGTTTCTGGTTCGATTCCCGGCGTGGTCAGGGATTTTCCCTGCCTCGAGATGAGTGGGTGTTGTTGTGTCGTCTTCATCATCATCATCATCATCATCATCATCATCATCATCATCATCATCATTCATCCCCTGCGCTCCTCGCAGTGTATGACATCATCATCATCACTGTGTTTGTTAACACATTTCATTTCAAGCAAAAGTTTATCTTCTTTGCCAAATCATACCTAGCTTCTGACTCTCGTGCATCTGCTAGCCATCTACACTGTGACGAACGTCAATGGATAGCAATAAATGGACACATACAGAAGATGGTAGTATGGCGTACACAAGGTGAAAAAGGACAGTGCATTTGTACTCAGTTGATTCATGTGAAAAGTTTCCGACGTGATTATAGCTGTAAGGCGGAAATTAACACACTTTGAACTCGGAATGGTGCTTGAAGCTAGACGCATTCGGAAATTGTCAAGGGATTCAGTTTTCCGAGAAACGAGGGTGTGCCGAGAATGTCACATTTCAGGCATTACCTCTCACCACGCACAACTGACTGGCCGACGGCTTTCACTTAACGATCGAAGAGCAGTGGCGTTGGCGCAGATTTGTCAGTACTGACACACGAACAACAGTGCGTGAAGAACTGCAGAAATCAATGTGGGATGTAAGACGAACGTATCCGTTAAGACAGAGCGGCTAAATTTGGCGTTGATTGGTCATAGCAGCAAAGGACCTACGCAAAAGACTTTGCTAACAGGACGACATCGTCTGCAGCCCCCCTTGGGAGTCAATTTGCAGCCATTCATGGACGCCATGTTCCCAAAAAAAAAGATGGCATTTTTATGGATGACAATGCGCCAAGTCATGGGACCACAATTCTTCGCGATTGGGTTGAGGAACATTCTGGCCGATTTGAGCGAATTATTTTGCCAGCCAGATTGTCCGACATGAATCCCAACGAACATTTATACAACATAATCACACTGGCAACACCTAGGACGTGTCACGCGACTTTTGTCAACTCAGTGCAGATATCTAAATGGCTGACCCAGTACAGGGTCCAAGCTGCAGGTTGCTAATCTAACTGCTTCTAAGGGGAACAAAAATTCTATTTTCAATGTTTCGTATCATTACTGACCTATTTTTAAAAATTAAAATGCTATCATAAATTACTAATTAAGAGCTATAATGTTAAGGTGCAACACAATAGCACAAGTACTATACCTAGAAACGGTGTATATGTCATTGGGCGGCGAAACTCACGGCGCGCAGTTTAACCAGACTATGTTGTTGTTGTTGTTGTTGTTGTTGTGGTCTTCAGTCCAGAGACTGGTTTGATGCAGCTTTCCATGCTACCCTATACTGTGCAAGCTTTTTCACCTCTAAGTACCTACTGCAACCTACATCCTTCTTAGTCTACTTAGTATATTCATCTCTTGGTCTTCCTCTACGATTTTTACCCTCCACGCTGCCCTCCAATACTATACGGGTAATTCCTTGATGCCTCAGAACATGTCCTACTAATTGATACCTTCCTCTAATCAAGTTGTGCCACAAATTCCTCTTCTCCCCACTTCTATTCAATACCTCCTCTTTGGTTACGTGATATATCCATCTAATCTTCAGCATTCTTATGTAGCACCACATTTCGAAAGCTTCTATTCTCTTCTTGTCCAAACTAGTTATCGTCCATGTTTCACTTCCATGCACGGCTACACTCCATACAAATACTTTCAGAAACGACTTCCTGACACTTAAATCTATACTGGATGTTAACAAATTTCTCTTCTTCAGAAACGCTTTCCTTGCCATTGCCGGTCTACATTTTATATCCTCTCTACTTTGACCATCATCAGTTATTTTGCTCCCCAAATAACAAAACTTCTTCACTACTTTGTGTGTCTCATATCCTAATCTAATTCCCTCAGCATCACCTCATTTAATTCGACTACATTCCATTATCCTCGTTTTGCTTTTGATGATGTTCATCTTATATCCTCTTTTCATAACACTGTCCATTCCGTTCAACTGCTCTTCCAGATCCTTTGCTGTCTCTGACAGAATTACGATGTCATCGGCAAACCTCAAAGTCTTTATTTCTTCTCTATGGATTTTAATACCTACTCCGAATTTTTCTTTTGTTTCCTTTATTGCTTGCTCAATATACAGATTGCATAACATCGGGGACAGGTTACAACCCTGTCTCACTCCCTTCCCAACCACTGCTTCCTTTCATGCTTCTCGACTCTTATAAATGGTTCTGTACAAATTGTAAATAGCCTTTCGCTGCCTGTATTTTACCCCTGCCACTTTCAGAATTTGAAAGAGAGTATTCCAGTCAACATTGTCAAAAGCTTTCTCTAAGCCTACAAATGCTAGAAACTTAGGTTTGCCTTTTCTTACTCTTTCTTCTAAGATAAGTCATAGCGTCTGTATTGCCTCACTTGTTCCAACATTTCTACGGAATCCAAACTGATCTTCCCCGAGGTCGGCTTCTATCAGTTTTTCCCTTCGTCTATAAAGAATTCGTGTTAGTATTTTGCAGCCGGACTTATTGAACTGATAGTTAGATAATTTTCACACCTGTCAATACCTGCTTTCTTTGTGAATGGAGTTATATTCAACCAGTATTTGAGAATGAAAGCACTTAGTGCTTTCCAAAATAGTACGTAATTGCAAACCTTTACATAACACTTTTTCGCCGGTAACCACCATAATATTATGAAAGGAAAATGTTTGTCGTTTACTACACTTTCGCTGTTCATGCAGTAAAACATCAGCAACAGAAATGACGTTTCAGCTTATTACTCTCTTAGTACCAACGCTATTGGCAATACATTTAACAGACAGTATCCACATGTACCACTGACTGATCTTAATGTCAAATATTTAACACACTAACTCATTTGTAATGTAATCAACCGTTTGAAGCTGTGTTTTGTAGGTGGGAGTTGGATCCTTCCAAGAACAGGGGCCAGGGTATTCGTAACTGTCTGTTACACGGTACTGCTTGTCAAAGCGACCTGAGCTCCTGAGGTCTTACGATTCGTTAACCTACAAACGTCGAATGTGCATAATTTCAGAGTTTTACAGGCAACTTGCCTTGTTGAGTGGTAAAACATATACATTGCCGCATTTCAATAAACAGTGTGCATCAAAAGGTACGCTACAATTCCAGTGCGTTATAAGCACACAAGCTAATTAAGATATTCACACCGTGTTTCGCTTATGTGATCGACAAACTCAAAAAGTTTTATTTGTGTGTGTAGCTGGTTGTCGTGAGAGAAGCATAATGACAACCCTTCGAGAAAAAGCTTAGTGAGTGGAATGGTTTATTCAGACCAATTCAGTCACGCAGATTCCAAGGAACTTCCGAACACGGTATAGGAAGCCGGTGTTACAAGTATTTTATGCAGACAACAATGGGCTCTAGACTGTGCGAGATGTTATAGACCAGGTGTTTCAACATCGCTGGACTGGCAGAGGTGGTTAAATTCCTTGGCCTCCTAGGTCGCCCGACACAACACCAAAACATTTCTTTATGAGCAGGTATGTCAGGGATAGTGTCTACAAGACGCCTGTCAACCACCGTTGATGCGTGTATGTTGTGCCGAGTGCGGATAGAACTTGAATGCACACTGGATAATGTGCATGCCAACTTTGTCTCACATGTTGAAACTGACTGAATGGCATAAAAGGTTTGTGAGAGACTATGTCACGTAAGCCAAATATAGTGTGAATATCTTAATTAGTTTGGATGCTGTAAAACATTAAAGCTGTACAGTACCTTTTGAGACACCTTGTAATTTTCACCCGGTTCTAGCCTTTGGGGCTGGGGTATTTCGCTTGTCAGTAGGTAATGTCTACAATCTGCTGACCATGTTTAAAGTTGTTAATTACTACGTACGACTGTGAGCTTTTGTTAAAAATTAACATTCCACATCATGGGCGACCAGTTTTGCCTTTAGCGACCAATTTCAAGCGAAGCCAAGGAGCCGGTCGAAATTTAGAGACTAGCAGCACACAGCACGGTTCTCAAACAGGGACGGTCCACAAAGAGCTGTATTTGGCAGTTCCTTAGAAAATGAGATTAGACATTCCGTAAGTAAAAAGTACTTATATATTTTCCCAACAACGAATTATTTTCGCGAAGTTTTATTACAGCTGAGTTTCCAAAACCATGCAACACCCAACAGACATAAAGCATGTCATTTAAAGCACCATAATATAACAAAAAAATTAACTAGATCTTTTCTGGAACGCGTCCTATGCAAAATTAGATAAAAATCATAACTGGTAGATGAGTCTTTACATCACATGAGTTTCATAAACAAAAATAGAAAAATAATTTCAACAATTACATTTATAAATGGTACACGAGATGACTTCCGCTTAAAAGAGGATCTGTTCATTACGCCATGCCCAGCGAAGAGTCGTTTGCAGGCTTCAGGAATAAGAATTGAAAATACTGTTCCCCATTCGTGTAGATGGAAGACTGATAGGAAACACTGTTAATATGGTAACGATGGCATTGGTTAATTGGTTACAAAAGTGCAATTAGTCGAACCACAGTAAATTACTGTCACTCTTAAAGCTATGAAAATGTTTGTTATTTTATCAAGGAAACGCACATGAGTTAGTTTTCAAACCATCATCTGTAATGTGCTTTACTGTAGATTTTTGAATTAATAAAATAAATGTTTTACTTTAAGCAGCTTACGACAATCTAATGCTTTTAGCTTGGTTGCATGTAACAGTATGATATACCAAAGCTACGCAAACGTAGTTTTAAAACACTGAATTCTCATCTGAGGCAATGCTTCACTGTGGAGGTCAGGGAAGTTTCGATTAACGACCAAGAACAAAAGAAAACCTCGGCCAAACAAAGTAATTGTACAACAGCTGAAAATCGTCAGTTCGTCCGAAAAAAGCTTCGTCTGTGGCATGCTAATGCTGCTGCCTGAGGTTTTACTAAGAACTGTGCCGTGTTACCGCCCTGTAATCAGCGATAAATATGACCTCCACTATCCGAGAATCAGTTTCGTCCCGAGAAGATGTAAGGAAGTAGTTATTAACAAAGCACATGACATCAACCTGGAAGAGACACTACACCGACAGCGAGATTCGCAGGAGATTATTCTTAGAGACCACCTCACCTGCGGTGTCTTGACTACTTTCCTTCTCTTCTGGACGGAGGTTACACTGAAAACTATATACAGCTTTTAACACATCTTTGTTCGCTCAGCGTTCTTGTATTTAACGACTAAGATAACTCAGTTTCCACCGTTAAATCTGAATATAAACGTGATGACCATTATATTCACCGTATGCAAATCTCATTATTTCGAAATAAATGTAATATTTGTGTGCTTCAACGATCCATACTGAGAACTGTCTTCTCGAAATTTCAAAGCTTCCGAGCCAGTACATTTCTGACAATACATCGGTAATTTCAAACGTTGTAGGCAGATTAGATAGTATGATCATAATCAATGTGCAGTAATGTCATATTACCGTAATGTTGCCTCGCATTATTCACTCCCCAACTGTTACGAAAAAGGCTCTCACATACACATCCTGCGAGTTTGAGCTCATTCGGGCACTCTGAATGTTGCCATTTTCACAATGGTTACTGTACACATATAACCACTGCTCATGGTCGTATCTTTGTGTTACTTGCGTTCGTGTTATTCATTTCAGTGCTTTTGTCGACTGCGTTCGTGAATGTGTGAGTTTTTAAACAAGAGCACACTTGGAAATTTCCCATTTAGGTGTCAAATAGACATTGTTAAAGCAAATATTCCGTATTTTCTGTTAGAGCAGGAAAACGGATATCATCCATTCCAAAGGCGACTAACAATAACTTTAAAAAAATTTTGAAATTATGAAAGTAGCGTATAGTACAGAATATATGTTACGGTTCTCTACAGTCTCTGCGCAAGTCAAAATCTGTTGTTAATTATGGCTGGATTTATGATTCTTCTTGAAATCGGCGAAATTTTCACTTGCGTATAACTTTCTATACTCGCGACTTGGCACAATGCTTTGCGCAGGGGAAAGCGCCAAAACAATGGGAGCCGACAATGCCAGACCACCACTGGTGTATCACTGGTGATAGCAATCTAGTTCGCTCATTATCAAATACCACCTAATTTATATAGGACTATAAACGGTCTTGAAGATGGGCATACTAAAGTAGCTGCGAGCAACAACATGTAAACTGCATATAAACCTTAACAAAAATTAAAGTTGTATGTCATTAATGGCCGGGGGATCCCTTCTGGTGCAGTTAGGCCTCGAGACTTGACTTCAAAAATCTACTCAAAATGGTGCGATAAAGCGGAAATTCATGTAAAATGGAGACACTGAATGCATTAACTTTTCTCTGACTGATGACGTCAAAACAGATGGGAGGGAGAGAAGTTGGCTGCTTTGTCTTCTTATCAACGGTTTAATAAAGTTTATAAAAATACCGGTGGTCTTCTAGCAATGTACGTCGCACAGCAGTTCTCTGTCCGAAGCAGTTTTATTTTTCCTGTTAACAGTGCACTTCTACAGAGTTCTTTCCTCGACTTTCACATGACGCATGTCAATGAGGGTTTCTAATTCATATTTTCGGTGTTTCACTTGTAAGGTAATAATTTCCTTTTTTCTCGCAGTTACTGTGAGTGTAGTGAACACTGCATGCCCTAATATTAAGGTAAAACATCCAATATAAGCACAAGCACGCCGCCATATAATGACTAGTTGAACCGGCGTTTATCTTGTGTTCAAATTGTTATGTTTCATGAGACTTTAATAAGCACAGACATTATACATGAGAACATTGTTCTATACCAACCTCACGTTAAAATCATAGTGACAAGTGACTAAAAACGATGAACAACAGTATTAAAAACAGAACGACGGCAAATTCTCGAGCGCTGCAGCAGCCAGCGGACGTACATGCAATATGCACCACCCTTAGGCAAGTAATATTTCATTTTTTCCACTCGTGTATACGATGTGGACCTAGGCAACATGGTGCCAACCAAGCAAACTAGCGGCAACCTACTTAACAATCTTAGTAACGGCACAGCTTCAAGATGGCGTTGGGCTTAGTAACGTAAATATATTTGACATGTATGCCTTCATGACTGCTAATAATGCGAGACACACATTCACCGAGGCCCTACCTCCTTCATATATACAAATGCACGATGAACATGAAATTTCAGAAAATAATCTCTTCTGAAAGTATGAAATCCTCAGTTAGATACACAAACTGGATAATACTACGCTGGATTTAGTCTTAACTGATCGTGTTCAGAGCGAATTATAAACCTCAAACGAGTAATTAGGTACATGAAATATCAAATAAAAAGATAATGCAAATATTTGTCTATTTTTAAAATGCTTCGATGAGGCTCCCTCCTCAAAATCTTGAAATTTGTAGCAAATAGGAAAACTCTCGAAATAACGAACCCTTATAAACACAGCATCTGAAGATAAATTTATTCCCTTCCAAATTGTAACAAAGGTCAGGCAAGAAGACTGCCGCCACTATCATTCAACTGTGAGCTACAAAGTTAGAGGAGAAAACAAAAACAAAAATTAATATGTACATAATGTTTATTAGGTCGAAGGAAGCAATTAACTTGTTTGATCTTTGCATACAATCTTGTAATAAATGATCGACCCTCAGAAGATGCAAACATTCTGAAGTAGACAACTGAAAAGGCAGATCTAAAAATATCGTTAGATGAGACAGAATACACGACCACTGAAAGTAACTCACCAAGGATGTTGAAAATCAAGTATGGCAATAAAAAAAAGGCAAAATTCAACTATCTGGATGAAAATTACAAAAAGTGAAAAACAAGCAATTAAAATAACGAAAAAATGCAAAGGGCGTACATGAAAGCAAGAAATCTATACAATACAAAATCTTTATCTAAAGATGTTAAATTAAGGCATTATAATACAGTCGTAAAACAACGAGTCCTCTGTGGGTCGGAAATACATTTATCTGGATGCAAAACAGGCAGTGACAGAAAATCTTGGGAAATATATTAGGTCCAAGACCAAATAAGAAAATACACAGCAGGGTGGTTATAATCAAACTTTCTCTACTTGAGAAAAAAGGGTGATCGTAGGACAATGGAGCTTTGTGGGAACATTTGTAAAGACATGCGGAAGAAAAGGAACCAATAAACAATTGAAAGAAAGACGTATTAATTTTCACATGAAAGACTTCATAGCTGATGATGATAGTGGTTATACAGTAGGAACAATTGGCCAATGATTCAATTTCCGCCTAACCTCACGACCATATGAGGTGAAGCTCGATCGTGCACCAAAACAGATGAGTCATTAGCTCCTCTCTCCCGCAGTGCAACGATCATATGTTGGCGAAGCAGATAACAGTAACACGTGACGTGCCGTTCACGATGTATGTCCTCGGCCCCTGGGCACGAGCTTTTCAAAGAAAAATGGACCAATCATGATCTGTGTTGTGAAGCCACACCACAGAGTGTGCACGACAACTTCATGAAAGGTCGTTGACGATGCCAATCCCGATGTGCGACAATTGTGTTCTCTGGTCCAGTGAATGCGAAGTGTGCTTCATCTCTCCACAAAATGTTACAACGCAACATGTCGTCAACTTCAACACTTGCGAGAAACGTACGAGCATACTAGAATATCTGCGACACGTGGCAGAAGTTGGTGAGTAATGTGAAGTTTGTACGGGTAACTGTTCGCAGCATTTTTCCAACGTCGGACAGTGAAAAGTTCAGCTTTCGTGACACAGCTTGTGCACTGCTTGAAGATCGCATATTGAGCCCAGCATTCTCAGCAATCACAACAGTAAATTCTTCAGCAATTAGTGGCGCAATTGGCCGTCGGCGTGTCTAAAGGAGCAAACCGAATCATAGGCCGGTCGTTCCAAACTGCATAACCACTAAGATGACCAGATTTGACGTGTTTCTTTCAAAGGTTTATTCGTTATCTCTCTTCCGCATATCCTTACAGAGGTTTCCAGAAAGCTTCATTGTCCTACGAACAACTCATTTTTCTCATATAGAGAGGGTTTAATTAAAATCACTCTGTACTCATTCAAATAACAGATGGGATCGGAAAATACGTCATATGCTTTACAGGCATACAGGGTAGGTCTTCCCAACATTTCCTCTGACGGAACAATTTGCAAATTCTGGTACTTCGGTGGAACACATTGTTTGTTTTGAACGTTAATAAAATTGTAAATAATGAAAAAAAATCTTGTTTTATTAAGTGATTACTCCGATTTTAAATCATACCTAATAACACAGAAATCAAAACGAAATTGAAGAATTAGTATCGTGAAAATGACGAAAAATAAAAACGCCACGTTACTTATAGTTTTTTGCGGAACACTTGTCCGCTTCCCGCAAAACACAATTTGGGAAATCCTGATCTAGAGAGAATGAAAGAAGGCAGATTAACAAAGAAGATTCACACATTCTTCCAAAACAATGCATGTTGAACAGGAGGCCTTATTCAACAGAGAATATTCAGACTAGAAGTCAAGAAACTGAAATTTTTTCAGACAGGAAAGAAGAACAAAAACACTGGAGTCAAATGTTCAGGTGAGAAGAAAAGAGCTCATTCTGGGGAAATAACGCGTTTTGGAGAGTGATGAATGAAAAAGAGGGATTTATCTTTACGTGGTCCTTAGTTGGGTCTGAAACCAAATAAGAAGCAACGATACTGCGAAAGCAAATACAGCGAACACATTGGCTACGACATCTAGTTAGTATTTGGGAGGACCCATCAATGTTGGATTATAGGACTGCGCTGCGCCTAGAGCTTCTAAAGTTAACGGCAAGACAGCGTACATTGTTAATGAGAATCCTTCAATACGCCATACATCGGCGCACAAAAACTGAATTTGCTTATAAACGTAATGCACGACATTAAAGAGGATTGTTACCTCCAGTGAAACGGAAACTGTGAAAGTAAATACCGCGAACACATTGGCTACGACATCTAGTTAGCATCACATCTCTGCCGGTTCACGATATACATCGTCCTCATCAAGTACGCTGTCAACGAGACGGCGAACAGCAAGTGAAGTCGAAGTCGGGATCATTAGGGGACGGATCAAAATGCGGGAGCGACGCCTCTGAAAAACATGCCTCCGCTAGGCTTCATCAGCTGTCGTGCAGAACGCCCACTTCTTGTTGCTGTGTGCGCCACGGTGGTGGCGCGTAATCTGATAAAGCACAGTACGCGCGTCACACACGCCGTCATGCGCAGAGCGGGATGAGCGTATCGAGCGGCACCTGCTCTGCGTCGCGGCGACGGCCTAACCCGGCCAATTACGCGGTTCGTCAGTGCGCCTTAAGCGTTAATCACGACCCGAGGCGACACACGGCCGGAGCCCCGTGTGGCGCCACACATCCGCGGTGCCGTCTAGAGGGGGGCGTGGCGCGTGTCCCGTAACTGGGTCGCCAGCGTCGCTCGCCTCAATCTCGACTACCTGCGCCTCACACTTCCTGTTTTCGTTCCGCGTGATGGGGCTGGCCGAAATTACATGACCGCACTGGTGCGGACTCTAACAGAGCTTGTGTTCCGAATGTCTGTAACCGACTGGCGTGTTTTAAGTTTCTCTCCTGAATAGTATGTTCGTAACTCCTCTGAGTTAGCAACACTATACATATCTGACAGTTCTTGCGTTGCGTTGACGTCCTGCCATGGTGAACCTTACAGACTTCTTACAAGGGGAAATTTTCTGTGGGCGTTTAGTTCCTGCACTGGCGACAACATTACTAAATCAATGCGCTGCGTCTAGAGCTACTGAAGTTAACGTCATGACAGCGTATGTTGTTAATGAGAAAACTTCAATACGCCTACACTTGTTTATAAACGTAATGCAAGACATTAAAAAGGATTGTTACCTCCAGTGAAACGGAAACTGCAAAAGCAAATATAGCGAACAGATTGGCTACATCTAGTTAGTATTTCGGAGGACCCATCAATGTTCGATTACAGGATTGACTATAAATCATTGTCTACAGTAACAATCGTAAAATATCTGTGACTCTTCCTCCGGAGTGAAATGACGACATAAACTAGCAGTAGGGAAACCGCGACGCCTCGCTCAGATTCAATGAAATAGGAGTAGCTTATGAAACGTTTGTCGTATGTTTCTTTTGTATGTTTATCAGTCTGTGGTCCTTACAATGTTGGATTAATAAGACGTAGATAAGATATAACGTCGTGCGGCGCGTCTCTTCGTGAGACCGCGAGATGGTATGGTTAGCGCAACAGTGATGCGGAGATGTCCAATAAACGTCGGACAAGCTATTTGCCTTACGGACAGACTCACTGTTAAAAACCCTAGCGCGGACTTTTCAAAAACGTCAGGCAGCGTGTTAATCCACGCATATAATCGCGAAATGACCACGACGCAAATCACAAGAATTTGAGCTCATACGAGGACAGTCGATCTTTCCACGTGCCACACGTCAACTGGTGAGATGAGGAAGGAAATGATAGTGTTAGGTACACACAGCCTCTGCCACACACTGTACAGTGGCTTGCAGGGCAAAGCTGTACATGATTGTTAGTCCCAGTAAGAAGGGTCCTGCAAGTGCAATTGTTACGTCACTGGGATGGTACTGAGGAAGTATGCAGGCCCAATTACTGACCGTTCCCCCAGATACCGTTTTCTTCGCGGTTAAAGGTTAAAATACGAGTAATGGTTACTCTGTGACACTAAAGGTTTATCAATAATTAAAATGTTACTCATACATTATTACTGACCAGTTCCAGTATTAAACCACATTTCCTAGTGATACATGTACGCTCAAGAAGATGTGCATTAAAAGCATTCTGTCTACGGGCAGTTTTAAATTCCCCAAATATATAATCATACAGTGACGAACGAGTTGATGCACCGAGAAGCTGCCAAATGCATCAGTTCTCTCACAGAGTAAAACAGGGCTAGGCAATAACTCGTTACACAGAGTCAGCTGAAGCCACGTGCTTCCTGCACTTTCGTGCTACACATATCAGCCGATATATGTCAGCTTCTTGGCTTCCTAGCAAGATCTTTGGAACAGGTGGGTAACCAATGCTTAACCAGTTGTATAAAAAAAAACAAGAACACCTCCGAGAGTGAAGGTCACTCTACTTTCACGTAATCTTTACGCATTGCTTAGGCACATATTATACTTGCTGAGTTCCTAATACAAATCTTTAAAAACTAGGACCACGCTGTATGATCAAAGTACCCCAGTGCACCGCCAAAGACTTTCCAAACCTACTTTTATGAAAGATATTTGACAAAGATCTTTTACAGTGTAATACAGGCGTTGTGAATGTATCAGGAGCGAATGTGTAAATTATTTTAAAACATCCATGTACAAAATGTCGGCGAGAACAATGGCTAAATACACTCCTGGAAATGGAAAAAAGAACACATTGACATCGGTGTGTCAGACCCACCATACTTGCTCCGGACACTGCGAGAAGGCTGTACAAGCAATGATCACACGCACGGCACAGCGGACACACCAGGAACCGCGGTGTTGGCCGTCGAATGGCGCTAGCTGCGCAGCATTTGTACACAGCCGCCGTCAGTGTCAGCCAGTTTTCCGTGGCATACGGAGCTCCATCGCAGTCTTTAACACTGGTAGCATGCCGCGACAGCGTGGACGTGAACCGTATGTGCAGTTGACGGACTTTGAGCGAGGGCGTATAGTGGGCATGAGGGAGGCGGGGTGGACGTACCGCCGAACTGCTCAACACGTGGGGCGTGAGGTCTCCACAGTACATCGATGTTGTTGCCAGTGGTCGGCGGAAGGTGCACGTGCCCGTCGACCTGGGACCGGACCGCAGCGACGCACGGATGCATTCCAAGACCGTAGGATCCTACGCAGTGCCGTAGGGGACCGCACCGCCACTTCCCAGCAAATTAGGGACACTGTTGCTCCTGGAGTATCGACGAGGACCATTCGCAACCGTCTCCATGAAGCTGGGCTACGGTCCCGCACACCGTTAGGCCGTCTTCCGCTCATGCCCAAACATCGTGCAGCCCGCCTCCAGTGGTGTCGCGACTGGCGTGAATGGAGAGACGAATGGAGACGTGTCGTCTTCAGCGATGAGAGTCGCTTCTGCCTTGGTGCCAATGATGGTCGTATGCGTGTTTGGCGCCGTGCAGGTGAGCGCCACAATGAGGACTGCATACGACCCAGGCACACAGGGCCAACACCCGGCATCATGGTGTGGGGAGCGATCTCCTACACTGGCCGTACACCTCTGGTGATCGTCGAGGGGACACTGAATAGTGCACGGTACATCCAAACCGTCATCGAACCCATCGTTCTACCATTCCTAGACCGGCAAGGGAACTTGCTGTTCCAACAGGACAATGCACTTCCGCATGTATCCCGTGCCACCCAACGTGCTCTAGAAGGTGTAAGTCAACTACCCTGGATCGCAAGATCTCCGGATCTGTCCCCCATTGAGCATGTTTGGGACTGGATGAAGCGTCGTCTCACGCGGTCTGCACGTCCAGCACGAACGCTGGTCCAACTGAGGCGCCAGGTGGAAATGGCATGGCAAGCCGTTCCACAGGACTACATCCAGCATCTCTACGATCGTCTCCATGGGAGAATAGCAGCCTGCATTGCTGCGAAAGGTGGATATACACTGTACTAGTGACGACATTGTGCATGCTCTGTTGCCTGTGTCTATGTGCCTGTGGTTCTGTCAGTGTGATCATGTGATGTATCTGACCCCAGGAATGTGTCAATAAAGTTTCCCCTTCCTGGGACAATAAATTCACGTTGTTCTTATTTCAATTTCCAGGAGTGTATATTCACTATATTATGCCACACAATCGCCAAACAAATTAGCACGTCGACGTATATCTGAAGATTTATCACTCGAAAAAAAGTATGTAGACCATTCAGTGATCATACCTGACATTTTATTAATAACTGATCGTACTGTTCGCACTTTATTACATAATACACAATACTAACGGTTTAACCTCGCTCATATACATTGTCCTTTCGTATTAATGGGGCCAACTGTCAAAAGTTTGAATAGCCACCTACTGCTGGGCGAACCGCTGCGAGACGCGCAGGCAAAGTGATGCTCTGAGAGGTACCGACTGGGATGCGGAACCACGCTGACTCCATTGCCGTGGCCAGTTGGGCTAGGTTTGTCAGTTGTTGAGGATCCATTGCGCATACAGCCCGATTCTCGACTGGGTTTAAAATCCGGGGAGTTTGGTGGCTACACGCGGGCGGTAAACTTACCGTGGTGCTCTTCCAACCACGCACATAAACCGCAAGCTGTGTGACAGCTGGTAAGATGCTATCGTGCTGCAGAAAAGAAACTGCTTGTAGCGGTGGATACTGTCCCAAAGGATAGATGCATACTTGTGCTGCTCCATTAACGCCTTCCAGAATGACGAGATCACTCAGGGAATGCCACGAAAACATTCCCCAGATCACAACGCTCCGTCCTCCGGCTTGGACCCTTACGACGATTGTCACAGGGTATTTGCTTTCACGCTGGTCCAAGCCAACGGCCATCTGTCCAATGAAGCATAAAACATGATTAATATGAAATGATCACCTGTCACTACTCAATCAACGCCCAGTTTCGTACGTCGCCGATTAGCAGCAGTCAGCCATGCGCAGCAACGTTTGCTGAACGGTCGTTGAGGAAGGACTGTTGGCAGCCCCTTGGTTCATCTGGGCGGACAGTTGTTCAACAGTTACACGCCTATTCGGTCGTAAAACACACCTCCGCAGCCGTCGTTCACGGCTGCCATGTATGGCCCGTGGTGCACCTAAGTTACCTCGACGCCGGTTTTTGGAGGCGCTATTTTGCCCTGCGCGGCGGCAAGCAAACGTTTACAAACTTATGCCGTCGGCACACGGACCGTGCTATCGAACGTCAACGTTGAGCGTGCTAAGTTCAACGTGCTGCTGAACGCTCAGAAATGATGCGACTTGTGCATACGGTACGTAGGGCCCAACGTGGTATACGCGACCACAACGCACTCCAACGGCAGTTGAGGGATTTTTCCAGTTCGTAAATCACACAGTTTACTAAACGGGCGTGCGTAAAATTTCCACGTTAGCCCTATTAAAACGCACATTTCCTCCATCGTCCACGAAAAGGAAAGCACCATGTCCAATCAGTAAGGACACAGGCTTATAAAAGTTCCATTACAAACAGTGAGATAGAAATTTGCAATACGTCTTCACATAAGATAAACATTATTTCATCATTCCCACATTTTAGTAAAACTCCAAGGCCAGTCTTACTTGATCACTGTTCCTACCCAGTGGCAGAATCTTTGCAACATGTGAAATACGAAGCGTAAAAGAAAAAGGAGCAAAATATCCTTGTACAAGTAGCACAAGCTGTCCAGTAGAAAAGCCAATCGAACAAACTCGCCCCCTCGAAAAACGGTGAACTTATATTTACATAACATCAAATATTATAGTATATACTTATACAAAACTAATATGAAAGTATCAGAAACTAATAAAAACGCAAATGTTAGGAAAAAAAATTCGAAAGTTCCGGGAAGCGAACCACCGCCCTACGTTTCAACCTTTCTACAAATTGGTGACGCTACTTACTACGCTAAACCTACAATAATTTGTGTGTAGCCAATTTTACATTTTTCCACTTGCCGAAAATCGTAGATATTTTACTGATTGAAATTTAATAATACCAAATTGTACCACGAACAATGGCTTTTTGGTGGACGTTCAGTTTGTCACTGCCTTCAAATAGCGTACTCTCATAATTCTGTTGCCAAGAACATGTTGCTTCTAATTATTTTATTGGAACGAATCACACAGGTAACAACGGGTTTCCCAGTGATTTTCAATTTGCTGGTGCTCAGAAACGGCATCTATACGGCGTATACGCTTGAAATGAATGTCAATACGGCACTTCACAACTCTGTGCTGAATGTGGACGGCGTTCATGTGACGTAGGTGGCGTTATGCCATCTCATTGATGCACGCTCAGAATATCTGACATACCAGATATCGCTCTGCACGTTCGTAAAGACTCCTGAACGTGCTATTCCACTCTATGACGTCAAAAACTCGGCACTCTCAACGCTCAACGTTCTGATGCACGGTCAGTGTGCCGACGACTTTAGCCCTTTCCGAAACGCATCCACCTTTTACTCGAAGGCCAAAGGTGTGCCGTTTTGGGTATCATTGCGCATCCCCCCTCCCCTCACCCCCCCCCCCCACTCCCACCCCAAACCCCCATCCACGACATGGTTTATACACGCTCCAAGGCTGCCGTCCTCGAGTGTAAAGCATTTGATAATGATACTCGTATAAGAATACTGCAAATGATGTTATAAATGCAAAAATCCGAAACTGGTAATATTGTGGACTACCTGTAAGTAGAGCAGTGTTATCAGTGCGGACTATTAATAATTCAAAAAAGTATAATTCTTGGCAAAAAGTTAACAGCGCGAGAGGAACGAGGCAACAATGGTTTTATCTCGTCTGGGCATAGAGTCGAAGTGAGTTTCGTCATTCCGTGATTTTTAATGTACTTCAAAGCATCTACTTGTATACTGCTCCCATCCGCGGAGCGTCTGCGCGTAAAGGTAGACTTACAAGGTCGTACATTAGAAACTGTCTTTTTCCAACTGTGAAACACAGTGGAGGTTAAATAAACATCTGGGCATTCAGTTCGTTCTGTGGTCATACTGGAAAGAAAGGATCACGTAAACATGTTTCCTGACGAATTCCATCTTCCTAGAAGAAAATATTCTCACTTGCACAGCTAAAAATTCTCATGATATGTCTGACTGGCAAATGCATGTAACAACATATCTTCCCCGACCGGCACAAGAGCCGGACTTGAAAACACTGTACTCATTATGATCATTATTCGAAAAAGAATTAGGAATTCTTATCCTACAGCAGCAACTCTGAGTGAATTCGAATAGCTCCTTTCAAAATAAATGTGTCACCATTCGGGTTTTTTTACTCATCAATCAGCCGTTTCGGACCAAATGAGATGCGGTTTCATATTTTTCACTTCAACCGATGTTTCTGACCAAAAAAACTACGTGTGTATCTGGTAACGAAGCTGCTCATGAAGCTATATAGAGTGTGGGTTCTATTTCTGTAAACTGTGATTCAACGTACATTGGACATGAATCACACAACTGTCGCCACCCCCCCCCCCCCCCAACCAATGGATAAAAGTAATAAAAACGAATGTCTATTACTCACTTCAATTAAAACTCCTCCTCCCCTCCAATTCACAGACCACTTTTTACCGCTTCAAAACGTCATCATGACTTCACTCGCACGTTACGTAACCTTTCCTTGAACAGCCGGGCGACCTTCGCGCAGGTAGTCTCACTTTACTATCGTTAATATTACAATCACATTTCTTAAGGCTTACGAAAAACAGTGACGACAAAGTTTGGATTCACCGCAGCGATGTATCCTGTTACAATGTTGGCCGTAAGCGCAGATCGTCATCATCATCATCATCATCATCATCATCATCTACATGTCATCATCAAGACCTTACCCTTCGGCTGTAACACCTCATCGACAGCGAGGTCATTCCAGACGGGTCTCTCTCCTAAATGAACAAAAGTGGGGACATTAGTCCTCGTTGCCTTATCAAAGGAATCGTCACAACTTTCAACTGAATTTTTTTGGAGCACGCATACAGAACCTAGAGCAAGATACCCTGACAGCTATCTCCACAACCATCATCACATGAATATTATCACATACTACAGTCTTATATGTGCTCTGAATGTGAGCTCTCAACTTCCGTCCATTTCGGAAGGCATCTTCACATACGAGATGTTGTCCATTTGTTTGATCTTCTTTAAGAGTGTTACTTAATCCGGTAAATCGACTTCGAGGGCCAGTCCTTGGATTTATTAAACTCCATTTTTTGTCAAATCACACTCTAGCCCTCCTCGTTAACTGCATTATTTTAATGTGATCGAACGACTGTGGTTTCAACACAGATCTCACCGGATGACAGCAGTGCCGAACGACAGCTGGAGCACACGTGCGAGCAATGTTTATCACAAAGATACCAGGATACAAGGGAGCCATTTCCACCACCATTATTAGTTGATTATTAGATGTAAAATGGCTTCTAGCCCAACACGCGCTTAACTACACACGGCTGGTGTTTGCAACACTTGAGGCGATTCGAATGCCAAGAACATTTTACGGTATGTCAAGTAGTCCTGAGTACGCTTAGGTGGCGGATTGCTAGCCGAGCCATAATTACCAAACGTCTCCGTGTGTACATTTGGAGTATAACCGCAAGAAATTACCAACTCCTCTACATGTTTTGCTCATTTGTTCAGTATTTCTTCCATCGTGTCGGAAGAGAAACTACAAACAATAAGATCATCCAGCATTATCTCAACCATATTCAGGTTGCTGTCTTTGATAGTCATTTTTACTACTAATCTGCTAATTACGCAAGCCAAACCAAAGCTGTACACTGAAGACTCTATACAGTTATTTACAAAATTTTATGTTCTGCCCTGTTTTGCAATCTTCTAACTCGTGGTATGCACGGTATTTGCCAAGCATTTAGTTACTGTGCTGAACTTGATGGTACGGTAACGGTTATACAAGCTGTTGTACTTGAAATATCCTCAACTCAGTATATTTTGCACATTTCAAATTTTTAATTGAAACAATGGGGCTAAGGGGATATATGTAAACTACACGTTGAGCTAGAGGTCCGAAATGGCAATCATTCTATACGCAGCCACAAACTGTCGTAAATTTTTTCAACACTGAACACTATTTCCAGCACTGAAACTACAAAACAGGATTTTGTAGAGAGTAATATGGCTTCTTAAAGCCTAATAGTTTGACTAACTCTGTCTACCTTTCTTCAGGTTCCAGTATAATCCTCCTTAAGTTTACATGCTGTCCTAGCCATTTTGTCTACGAACGATAAATACTAACACTGGCTTCCACCCGCAACATGCAAAAACTGATTGATCATGTAGTGCCAATAATGCTGAAGAAATACGATTCAGTGAGACTGCAATACGAGGAAACATCCAATACTTAAAAATATGATTTTTCCCCCTTTTAGTCACAGGCCTGGACTCTATCACAGACAAACTTTCTAGAACTAGTAACGTATTATTAACACCTACGTGCCAGTTCCTGACGAAGGCCTTATGAAGTACGCCGTCAAGTCCGTTGGCAGCGAAGTCTTCTAGTTACTTACAAGGCAAGTAGGATTACACACGACATTCATACCCTTTCTGGAAAGGAGGTTTGCATTAGCACCACTCACCGGAACGTTCCAAGGATTTAGATAAAAGTGAAATTTTGTAAATCTTGTTGCAAACGACGGGTTTACTTATTTTAAGAAGAAATTTCACGAACTACAGCTGCGCACACTCATGCAAGAGTTCGCTTATGCGGAACCGGATCTGCTGAGGTTTACGTCAGCTTTGGCGTTTCACTGGACGCAGTAACAGTTTCCAGTAGAAGTCTTGTGAAACGACTAACGCAACTTCTTTTTTTTTTCATAATAACGGTGTGTTTTGGATTAAGGCATTACGTCCTAAGCACGGGTTCAAAATTATTTTGATGGACACGTTAAGATAGAATTTAATGATTTCACCTGGAATATATCGAGATGTTCCGTACCTAATGTACCAGCTTGTTAACAAAAATTGCGCGAGCGATTTTTTCGGCATGCGATGGGTACTGTGCAAACGTTGAATGCTAGAACTGGATGGTGAACCTCAAATGACACATCAACTAAAAGCTGGACGACACGAAGTCAGTTTCAGAATTTGAAATGCAAAGGAAGGAAGAATGGAAGATTAGTGTTTAAAGTTCGACGCGACGATGACGACGACTTCACTAGAGACGGTGCAACCTCTGAGATGTCGTGTTACCTGTCTAAGGTATTGTGTTATTCGCACACAACCATTCCCCTCCAGAATGTCTGTTTCTTTCCCTAATCGTAGAAACATTTTCCCAAAAAATACCCACACTTAGTTAATGTTAGACATAACTGCCTGTAGTAACAATGTATATATACAAAACTTTGTTTCGCAAATTTGTAAACACTATCCCAAAAACTCAAATTTATATATGTACAAATAATAAAGAGCATTCTTCCTTTTCATAGACAAAAAAGTCCCCTAATGATTTTAAAACTTCAGTGAATCATGTCTGGGAAAGGTAAAAATTGTGTTTTGCTCATGGCGCATCCTCTTCAAAAACAAATAGAAGTTACGTCTGGAAGACCCTGTGTATGAATTTACACCACGTTCAATTCGCAATTTAAGATAATTGCTTTAATTTTGAACAAACATGGTGCCAACTGTAGTGACAAAGAGGTTAAAACGCAGCAGGAGCTGGTTAAAATCCCCGTCCGACATGCTAATTTAAGCTTTCCTCGTTCCCACTAAATCACTAGGATCGAATGTTTGGATAATAGCTTTAGCAATTTAATTCATGTCCATCTGTGCTCAATCTCCGCCTCTAAAAACGTAAGAGTCAAATACCCTTTTTCATTACTCGTACTCAACACACCCTATTTTTTAGGGCCGCTGTTGCCCATTAAACAGTTAGAGCGGCCAGTAATTAATTGCCTTAGATTTTCGTAATTCGCGAGTGAATTATCTCTCTGTTCATCACGGCGATTCTGAAGTACCTACACGAATCTGGCAATTCTAAACTTTGGCCTAGATATCCACACAGCTCTTTGACGGACGAGGGCATGACGTTTTCGATGGAAGCGTATCGAAGCCCGCTGTGACTCGTAGCACTTCACAGACCGGAAATATCAAAAGTGCAGACAGCCGGCGCACGTCACGAAGCCCCGTTCTACAACATTGCCAGTTCCGCACATGCTGCGACACACAGCTACATTCTGCATAGTTTTGGAGGGGTAAACACGCAGTACTTAAGAATCAATAACGCGATTTCTGTTAACTGAATTCGCAATTCCTGAAAAGTTGCACTTTTCCTAATATGACTGCGCCAAAATCACGATTAGATGATTTACTATACAATTAGGCTTCCTCTGTATAGTTTCATCCGCAGTAACGTTGTCATTTGAGCGCAATGCTACGGCGAGGGAACTATATTAGCACATATGACACTGAAAGTAGCAGGCGAGTTCTGCAAAATAACTGACGGTGGCTGAAATAAAGATATCGGGAACAGCAAGAAAAGCGCTTCTGAAGAGAATTTATCGTCATCAAACGGAAATATAAGTATTAGGAACACTTGAGTTATTTGTGTGCGCGTAATCTTAAACGGAGGTGAAACGTGGGCGACACAGAGACAAGAGGAGAAAAAACATTTTTGAAATGTGGTAGTAGAGAAGAGTGCTGAAGGTCATATGTAAAGATTGAATTAGTAATTAACTTCCGAAGGGACAGATGGATAGGGCACCATCCTGAGGCATCAAAGAATTGTTAATTTGATGATGGAGGAAGGGGTAATAGTTGTAGAAGAAAAACAGTGATTGACTACAGTAACAGGTCCCTTCACCGTAGAAGAACAATGAAGTGGTAATAATCCTACAGACCAATTTGTCTTTTGAACGTTTTCAGTAAGATAAATGAAAAACTTTTTTGCAAAAGATTACAAGATCACAGACTGTTACACGATGTCAGACCTCACCACTGTGAGTTTAGAAGAGGTAAGTCAACTGAAGACCCAATTAATAAGACGATTCTGCTAGCGACAGATACTATTTCTACGTGCGCTCTAGAGATGATGATCGATACTGCTGGAGCTTTCGATAATGTATGGTGGCCATCATTCTTTAGTCCCCTTAGGGATTTGAAGTGTTCAGTTGCGCTCTACAACTGCCTGAGAGATTATTACTACACGCGACAACCTCCTTTAACATGCCCGGGAAAGAAAATAACAAAGACAATAACGGAAGGTTCTCTGTACGACTCAGTGTGTGATCCAGAGTTTTTGGATGTAGCACTGGAGCCCATACTACAGAAGTTACATGGCACGCTTAACATAAGCGGACTGGTAGCATTTACATATGATGTGCAGAATAATATTATGGAAACTCGGAAAAATTATGGAAGATAAATGTAATGCAGTGCTCCACGAACTTGACGTGTTAGATTGTCACTACCACCTACGAAAACGTACCTCCAGCTGAAAGGGAACCTAGTAACAAAAACCTAAAACATAATTGAATAATGTAACGATCACGAGAAGGGCAGTACCGAAATATCTAGGGGTATTTCTGGATGAAAGTCGTAACTTTGCACATCACACAGCGGGAGCAGTCAGAAACGGTACCACGTGATGAATAAAATTATAACCATTGCAAATATGCAATTTCGGCTTTCGTTGAAAACAATCATGGTTTACCACCAATCCATACCACCATAAGCCGTAGGACATGATGCGAGCGTTTGGGCTCGCAGATTGCAGGTAGTTAAGTAAGCCCCATTAGGGTGGAGAGATGAACAAGGAGTGTTAAAAGATTAACGGTCGCCTATTGCACAACCCCCAATGGTGTTTTGTTAGTAATTCTAGGAATATACCCACTGGACTTTGACATTACGAAAAGATAAGCCTTTAACTGGTTAAAGACAGGCAATCACATGGAAGTGCAAATGGTTCTTGGACTGAGGCCAATTCGAAAAAAGTAATAAAAGATCGCGTATTACAACTGTGGTAAAATGAATGAAACACTTCAGGCACAGGCACAGGCAGGACATACGAATTTTTCTGTAACATCAAGGAAAGATTAACATGAGATTTTTTAACTCATCGTTTGGATTGATACATTACCTGACTGGCCACGGCCAGACAGACGAATGGTAGCTGGCCCTGCGGCAGTGTGGGCACACCAGAACAAACACTGTGGAACCGCGCGTCTACGAAGATGGGCGGCGGGTGATAGGCGTCAGGTATTAACGATGCTGGATCCCAAATCGGCACTAAGGAGCGAGTCGATATGGTGCATCTTGGACAACATAATCTGCAGATCGAAAGACGATAACTCTGGTCGGCGACCAGCGAATGAAATAGCTTTCCAAGAGTCTACACTGCGTTGGTGCAAGTGATCATGGAGGTGTGGATTTTAAGATGTAAGAGTGATGGGTGGAATCGATTGTTACAATGGAAACACTGCTGACGTGCTGCCCGACGCCCAAGGAATCCAGCCGGCAATGCCTGTTGACCGAAGTAGTATGAGGGCGGATCCAGTAACGGAAATAACCATCGACAAGTCAAATGCAGCACAATAAACGAACAAACACAGAGCAAATTCTGTAGGATTTATAGTAGTATTAGTAGTTGGGTAACTGATTAACGCTTTTATTGCAGTTTTGTATCAGTTGAATTAAAAAACATTATGTCAGAAATAAATAGTCAACACACAAATTAATTACCATCCAAGGAAATGTGACTTGCATGGCCTATTTTAGCTTTTCAGATAATAGGCTGCAATTATGAAGAATGAATAACAAAGTAAAGTATAGTAACAGGATCGGGCGTATGCAGTGTGTAATAATTCTGCAGAGATGATTGGTTAACAAAGCAGAGTGTTCCATGGAGAGCTGCATCAAAAATCAGTTTTCGGACTGAAAACAACAACAAGAAAACATGGGGTGCTGGATCCCCGTACAACGAGCACTCACTGAGTGTGATATTATCTTACCCTGAGAAGCCCGGCAACTCACTGGTGACTCCACGAAGATGATGTAAGTTCATCGTACGCGAGAGTACGAATTCTTGAACGCTGACAAATGTACATTACTAGTTGTTTGAAGTAGTTACTATAACAGTAATAACTTCCAGATATGGTAAAGAATAGTTCCAGAAGAAAAAAATGCGGAGCCATACATGAGAGTACGAAATCCCAATGATGTATGATTAAGACACAAACGAAAGAGCCACCAGCGAAATTTTCTGTCTGTCGCACATCTGAAGGGTAGCAGATCGATCTGTTAGCTCCAAGCTGCAGAATTACCGAAAAATCTCTTCCACTGTTTTCAGAAAGTGTAAATAAATTACCTTGAGTTCAGAAAGTATCACTTTAAGATTATGCATATGATTCGCTACTGATTTGTTCTAATTTATCAGAATGGGCCAGGTGAAATGCATCCAAGTGTTATATGAGAATGCAGGCTTTCTCGGCGAATCTCGATGATGAAATCTTCTGGGGTTGACAGCCGAGTCAATGCGTTGTTCTCCAGGCGAAGATTTCTGCATCCATGTGGTCTCCAAAACGATGCGCGGAAGTTTCTGCCGGTGTAGCCAACATCACGACCGTGGCAAGAATGAATACAACAGAGCAGGGGTTTCCAAACTGCGTCGCGGCTCCCACGTCCTTACGGTAGGGAAGTCGCTATGGTTTCATAAAAATAATTTGGCTGATTTTGTTTCTCAGTAACGACATGCGTGTAAGTGGTAATAGTCGGCAAGTAAGTGTTGTTACTATGGCAGCGTGATAGATGTAGTCAAATCGTATTACGTGCCTGATTCGCTTTTTTTTTTTTTTTTTTTTCATAAAGAGCAGTTTGGGCTAAGTTTCGTCGAATAAAGATCGTTTATGATTGTTGTTTGTCCTCTATGATTTTGATTCTTTGTCAGCAAGAACATATTTTTAAATTTAAGCACAAAACGTGAGATTTCAAATGAACCATGCAGCTCTAAAGACATAAATAGAAGAAAATGGCGGGAGTATGAAGATAGTAGTTTGAGCTCCAGTTCTGGGTGTACTGCTGTTGGACATGAAGAGCAATCATAGTGTATCTTTCTTTCGAAATCCTATATACGTAAGAGCCCCAATAGTGAGCCAAATCACGGTTATTTCGTAAACAAACCACGAGAATACTTTCCCACAAGTTAAAAGAAAGGATTAAAAAATAACTTTCACTGAGCAAGTTATGATTTCTACATAGTTGCGTGTTGTGTAGCAAAGAGCAAGAAACACCACTCCATAGCTAAAGGCAAAATTTCGGACTACAGAAAGAAAGTACTATTGCGAAAACGAAGTTGGGTGTTGAAGACGTACGTTACGTGTTCCGAGCCCATCACACGGTTTCAAAATACAATGGCTAACAGCAGAACGGAAGTCATGTTTGTGGATCATTTAACTGAACTCAGTGATTACTTTCTGAAGTACTTTCCAGATAATGTTAATCAACACAACGAGATGGAAGATAATGTCAGTATATAACTTCCATTAACAATTACCTCTGAAGAACAAGAGCCATTTACTGATATTTCTTTAGACTGTACATTGAAATCTAATTTCTTTTTCTCATCAAAGCTTGAGTTTTGGAGCTCGACGAAGCAGTCGGTAACAAAGCCCTACGAGATTTGATATCTTTTGCAACATGCCACTTACGTGAGGATGGTTTCTCCATTATTGGCAATCATCAACACGAAATATATATCACGAATGAATCTCGGCCTGACATTTGAATAACTGCTGCTGAAGAAGCAATTTCCCCCTTCCTATTGATTTACGTGCAAGGATGTGATCTGATAAAATTAAAAATTATTTAGAGTATCTTACGTCGACGGTTAATGAAGGAGAAATTGCTGTTTTTCATTTTTTGAAACTTAAGTTTATTTACTTTACAACTGGAGTCGAATGTTATGCGAGAAAGGAGCCGAAGGGTGTTTATGCTCTGGTAAAGTTTGAAAACTCATGTAATAGAGGAAAGTCTTTAGGAATTTACGAAATATTGATTTTTCATGACAATAAGCTGTAACCCATGCTGCAAACTTTTCTGGTCATTGTTCACAACGCACGACAGTCAGTCAGTCAGTCGGTCCGTCCTCAGTCCCAGAGCTGCCTTCATTCCAACATATGCAGCTCTACGTGCTATTTGCTGTATTATTCACTCTGCCAAATCAGACAAGACAAGATTAATCACTATGCTTCGTGACGAATGGAAACAATGTTATCTTAAGCTCACATACGACGGTCGTTCAACAAATAATGCGTCAATTTTGCTCTCAGCCGTTAAAACACAGCCGTTTTCCGAAAATTATTTCCTGCAGTTAGTTCATGAGCCCACGCGAATAGTCAACGGTTGTGTAAACACACTTGACCTCTTAACAACAAACAATCTTGAATTAATAACTAGCATCAAAACGGGTACAGGGATCAGTGAAAACATGGTTGTCGTAGCGAGATCGAATACTGTAACCCACAGGCCGCATCTCGTGGTCGTGCGGTAGCGTTCTCGCTTCCCACGCACGGGTTTCCGGGTTAGATTCCCGGCGTGGTCAGGGATTTTCTCTGCCTCGTGACGGCTGGGTGTTGTGTGATGTCCTTAGGTTAGTTAGGTTTAAGTGGTTCTAAGTTCTAGAGGACTGATGACCATAGATGTTAAGTCCCATAGTGCTCAGAGCCATTTTTGTAACCCACAAAGCCTCCAAATATAAACGAAAAATATACCTATTCAAAAAAGCCGATAAAAATTCATGTAACGCCTTCCTGGGAGACAATCTCCACTCCTTCAGAAAGTGTCGACCAGATGGCTTAAATTCAATGAAATAGTCTCGGCAGCAATTGAGAGATTTATACCAAATAAATTAACAAACGACGGAATTGATCCTCCTTGATACAAAAAATTGGTCAAGGACACTGTTGCAGTAACAACGAAACAAACATGCCAAATTTAAACGTGTGTGTGTGTGTGTGTGTGTGTGTGTGTGTGTGTGTGTGTGTGTGTGTGTGAGAGAGAGAGAGAGAGAGAGAGAGAGAGAGAGAGAGACTAAGAACATACACACCCATGCCTCGAACCTCCTGCGCGAGGGGTAAATTTAAACAGACGCAAAATCCACAAGATTGGCGAACTTTTACAGAAGCTCGAAATTTAGCGCGGACTTCAATGCTAGAGGCTTATAACAGTTTACACAATGAAACTTTGTCTCGGAACCTGGAAGAAAAACCATAGAGATTCTCGTCGTATGTGAAGTATGATAGGCACGAAACAAACAATGCCTTCTCTGAGGCGATATCAATGGAGAAAAGAAGACGAAGTAAATATTCCAGAATTCGAATCAAGAGCACCTGCTAACATGAGTAACGTAGAAGTAAATATCCTCGGAATAGTGAAGCAACTTAAATCACTTAATAAAAGCAAGTCTTCTGGTCCAGACTGTATACCAATTAGGTTCCTTTCGGAGTAGGCCGATGCATTAAACAATCGTATACAACCGTTCGCTTGACGAAAGATCCGTACCCAAAGACTGGAAAGTTGCACACGTCACACCAATATTCAAAAGAAAGGTAGTAGGAGTAATCGGCGAAATTACAGGCCCATATCGTTAAAGACGATATGCAGCAGGATTTTGGAACATATATTGTGTTCGAACATTTTGAATTACCTCGAAGAAAACTCTCTATTGACACACAATCAACATGGATTTAGAAAACATCGTTCTTGTGAAACACAATTAGCTCTTATGGTGTTGAGTGCTATTGACAAGGGATTTCAAATTGATTCCGTATTTCTGTATTTCCAGAGGCTTTTGACACTGTACCACACAAGCGGTTTATAGTGAAATTGCGTGCTTATGGAATATCGTCATAGTTATGAGACTGGATTTGTGACTTACTGTCAGAGGCGTCACAGTTCGTAGTAACTGACGGAAAGTCATCGAGTAAAACAGAAGTGATTTCTGGCGTTCCCGAAGGTAGTGTTCCTTATCTATATAAACGATTTGGGAGACAATCTGAGCGGCCGTATTAGGTTGTTTGCAGATGACACAGTCGTTTATCGACTAATGAAGTCGTCAGAAAATGAAAACAAACTGCTAAACTATTTAGAAATGACATCTGAATGATGTGAATATTGGCAGTTGACCCTAAATAACGAAAAGTGTGAGGTCATCCACATGAGTGCTAAAATAAATTCGTTAAACTTTGGTTACACCATAAATCAGTCAAATATAAAGAGCGTAAGTTCAACTAAATACCTAGGAATCACAATTACGAACAACTTAAATTGGAAGGAACACACAGAAAATGTTGCGGGGAAGGCTAACCAAAGACTGCGTTTTATTGGCAGGACACTTAGAAAATGTAACAGATCTACTAAGGAGACTGCCTACAGTACGCTTGTCCGTCCTCTTTTAGAATACTGCTGCGCGGCGTGGGATTCTTACCAGATAAAACTGACGGAGTACATCGAAAAAGTTCAAAGGGCACCACGTTTTGTTTTATCGCGAAATATGGGAGTGTGTGTCACTGAAATGACACAGGATTTGGGCTGGACAACATTAAAAGAATGGCGTTTTTCGCTGAGACGGAATCTTATCACGAAATTCCCGTCACCACCTTTCTCCTCCGAATGTGAAAATATTTTGTTGACACCAACCTACATAGGGCGGAACGATCACCACGATAAAATAAGGGAAATCAGAGCTCGTACGAAAAGATATATGAGTTCGTTCTTTCCGCGCGCTATACCAGATTGGAATAACAGACAATTGTGAAGGTGGTTCGATGAACCGTCGGCCAGGCACTTAAATATGATTTGCAAAGTATACTTGTAGATGTATGACGAAGTGAAGCACTCAGAAGACATGGTCGGTTATCAACGTAGCCGTCAATACGAATACCATCGGCAGGTATGTAAATGATTAAAGCTGCAATTCTCTAAGAAAGGTGGAACGGTCACCAGAGTGCGTTAATGATATTTGTGTTTAGTGTTGTTACCGTATCTCGAAAGTTATGTAAAAGGCGTGAGCAGCGTCGCATTTTGAATGATCAGTGTGGAGAAGCTGGGTAGTCGTGTGAGTCAGCGTGGCGTGTGCCAGCGTTGTCAGCACCAGACAGTTTGAAACGTGCCTCACTGTGACACATTAATTAACCGGCTGGTAAAATTGTGCAATATCCAGATTTGTTGGCTATTCGGATGTGGCAGTGGCCAGATGTTGGACTGCACGGGAATGTCGGAGCAGGCATACTCGTCGCCAAGACTCCGGCCGACCAGGTCACACCACAGTGATGATTGCTGTATTGTACACCAAGCACATCGTAACCCCTTCCCTTCTGCGCCCGCCGTCCGAGAACAAGTAACGGACACACTGCCGCATTCTGTGTCACTCCGCTTCACAGGTCGCAGACTAGCATCAGCCAAGTTAGATGATTACCGCCTCATACAGTTAACACGACAACGCAAACGGGTGCGTCTGGAAAAGTGTCGTCACCAGGAAGCATGGTCTGCTGATAAATGGCCCTCTGTTCAGCGATGAAGCGCTGTTCTGCACTATCCCGAGTGACCGTCGCTGGCGACAATGGCAACGACCTGCGAAAAGGTCAATTGTTGCGATATTTTGGGAGAAGCACGTCGATGTTAATCCTGGCAACAAGGTGTGGGCAGCCATCGCATGTGACCTGTGGTCATGGCTTGTGATTCAGGGAACCCTGACAGCACAACGTTTTACATCATTTGTTACTTTTCATGGGATGGTATCGTTGTGCCACTGAAGAGGAAAATGGTCGTCCACACATGACACGTATGTCTACGAGTCTGTCTGTGTGATGTTTAGGCACGCCCGTGGCCAATATGAGTCCCAGATCTGTCCCCGGTAGAACATGTGTAGGACCAGCTTGAACGTCAACTCCGTTACAGCGCCACTACCGATTACATCAATGGCCAGTTACAACGTTTATGGGCCGGCTTGCCTCGGGACGGGATGGGTGGGGGAATACAACGGCTTTATGACACACTTCCCAACCGAATCAGTGCCTGCATCCAGGCCAAATGGGAGTTCTCTCATAGACTGGCTCTTACTGCAAAGCTCTACAGTAAATTGGACTCGATTTTGTTATCAAACAACATCACATACCCCCTCTCAACCAGGTAAGTTTCATGTTGTTTCCTCCTCCCTTTCTGGGTGCCTCACTTTGTTTGTCAGGCAGTGAGTACAGAAAAAAGTACTTTTTAGGTGTTACAAATTTCATGTTTTCTTCGGACAGGTGAAAAGTTTCGAACAATCCAACAGAGTGCACTGCCACAGTAAATCATCAAAATGGCGTCTAAGCACAACACTCGTTAGAAACAACGTGCTGTAATTGTACTCTTGGCCGAGGAAAAAGAAGTCGTAGCGGAAACCTTTAATTGTCTGTGTGTAGTGTACGGTAACGACGCAGCTGAAAGGAGTACTGCTGGGCGATTAAGTATAGAGAAGTGTCAGTACGTGCAGAACATGAGCTCAATAATTGGCAATGTCCGAGAAGTCCTGTCACAGCCACTGCTCGCAACGTGGAGAATCACGCTGATACCATTATTTGTGGAGACTGGCGCCTCACAAATGGACTATTGCCTCTAAAAGTTATTGGTGAGGATAAGATGCATGTGTGCGATGACAGACTTCTGGATATTCAAAGGGCGTGCTCAAGAGGGTTTCCACAAATCCTCACTACAGGCTATACGTTTCAAAGAAAACCCACTTCATATGAACCGTTAGCAGCCAATGGAGAGGAGTTTTAATGGGACACCTTTTTCTAACATATCCTTTTTTTAAATAGAAGTATAGGATTAATCCCTAATATGGTGTAAGTGAAAATTCCTGGCTGTTTCCCTGAAAGAATTTCATTTGATTTTGTATACGATGTATTATATTTCAGGCTAACTTGTTACAAACGATACAGCTAAAATTATTCTTTTTGTAGAAATATTTGAAATTACGAAATATATGGCATACTTAAAATTCATGTTATTATTTACACAATCTAACGCTAATTATTAAATTTATTTCTGAATTCATTTACAAAATAATGATATATTTTAGCGAAGATCCTTCTTTTGTCAAGGAAGTTCGTAAACTCTTTGGAATACTGTGAGTACCACAGAATGTTAGGAGTAGTGGGCATGCCTCTGGTGGAGACAGACGTATTTATATGATCGATACAAACAATGTTATTTTGGAATTTTACGTGGAAATTGTAAAATCGGTGTGATATTTAATAATGTGACAGTGAATAAAATTCAAGAAATATACAGGCAAATCTTCATCAGTTATTTAGTCACCAGATAGCTACAACGTTAAATCAAAACTTCAGCCGCATGAATGTACCCCTAGACGCAACAACTGGAGCCAACAAGGAGATAATGAAAATAAGTAAAAAGTTTTCTTTTGTATATCTTGCGCCTCTCGAAGCTTTCAAAACTTGTGCAGACACACAGAATTTTAATAATGATGTGTCGGAGAGTAAGATTACAACTTTCTGTCACGAACTGCTACACGTGGCGACACCTGGGTGCATCAATTTGAATCAAAAACGAAAAGGCAATCACTGAAGCAGCACAAAAAAGAAGAAATTCAAGGCAGCTCTGCCTCCTGGTGATGTCATCACGACAGTCTTTTGGGACAGTGATGGTGTCATTCGCGTGGATGTGTTTCCTAAAGCATCAATCACTACTTCAGAGGCACATGTGAGGACTGAACAAACTTAGAACGGTTTCCGACGCTTTCGGTCCGACAAGAATCCAAAAGAAATACTGCTTCAGCACGACAATGCACGTCAGCCCAGACCTGGTGCCCCCGTACTTCCATCATAGCGTGATGTAGACTACCTGTAACAGAAATGATGACTAATATTCTCCAATTTCTAGCTCTTAAGAATAAATACACTAAGGTGACAGAAGTCACGGGATACCTCGTAATGTCTTGTCGGGTTTACCCGGCGCAGTGCACCGCCTCGACGTGGCATGAACTCTACAAGTAGATGGAAGTCCCCTGCAGAAACACTGAGCAATGCTGCCTCCATAGCCGTCAATAATTGCGAGTGGATTGCCAGTGCAGGCTTTCGTGCACGAACTGACCTCTAGACTGTCCCATAAACGTTCGATGGCATAAATGCCAGGCGTTCTGGGTTGCCAAACCATTCACTCCAACTGTCCAGAGTGTTCTTCAAACCAATCGCAAACAACTGTGGCCTGGTGACATGGTGTATTGACATCCAGAAATACTCCATCGTCGTTTGAGAACATGGCATCCATGGATGGCAGCAAGTGATCTCCAAGAAGCCGAACATCCAGAGAAGCAGTCACTTCCAAGTAAACTCAGCCCACACCATCATGGAGCTTCTACCAACTTGTACAGTGCGGTATGACAACTTGAGTCCATGGCGGGGACTGCGTCACACTCGAACGCTACCGTCCGGTCTTACCAACTGAAATCGGTACTCATCTGACCAGGCCACGATTTTCCAGTCATCTAGGGTACAACCGATACGCTCACGAGCCTAAGAGGGGCGCTGAGGGCGATGTGCTGTTAACTCAGTCACTCGCATCGGTCGTCTGCTGCCATGGCGCATCAACGTCAAATTTCGCCGCACTGTTCCAAGGGACACGTTCGTCGAACATACCGCTTTGATTTCTGTGATTATTTCATGCACTGTTGCTTGTCTGTTAGCCCTAAAAGCTCTATGCAAACACTGCTGCTCTCGGCCGTTAAGTGGAGGCCGTGGGCCACTGAGTTGTCTGTGGTGAGAGGTAATGCGTGAAACGCGATGTTCTCGACATACTATTTACGGTGTGGGTCGCGAAATACTGAATTCCGTAACGATTATCGAAATACAGTGTCCCATGCTTCTAGCTCCACCACTCCGCGTTCGAATTCTGTTAACACCCGTCGTGCGGCCATAATCATGCCGGACACATTTTCACATGAATCACAGAGTACAAATGACAGCTCCATCAACGCACTGTCCTTTTATAGCTTGTATACGCGATACTACGGCCATATGTATATGTGCATATCGCTATCCCAGACTTTTTGTCACCTCACTGTAAGTTCCGATGGGGAAAAAAAATGTATCGTAAGACACTTGCACATACTATCGTATGGCGCGCTAACTAGCCATCGTACAGTTTACTTCGTACAAAAATTGGTCGCTTCTATCTTGTTCCAATCACAGATTGCGTGAGGAAACACTCACTGCCTATATGCCCTTGTTTCTCAGATCTTATTTTTCATGATCCATACGAGGAATATACGATGATGGCAGCAGAGCGGTATAACAGTCTTCCTCGAATATAGGTTCTCTTAATGCACTCAGCTGGGTTTTGCGAGAATTACGTCGTCTGTGTTCCAAGAATTCGCACTGAAATTCCCGAAACATCGCGATCACATGTTTGCACGAGCTGTATCTAACATGTCGCATGCTAGCATCGCCTCTGAATTCTTTATACGACTGCTGTAATGCCTACTTGTTAATGACTACTAACGATGGCACAGTACACTGAATTGGTTGCTCCATCATTTTCTATGCGATTTCGTTCACATATTCACTGCACTTCACCAGAAATCTTATCGACAAACCTAATTCTTCAATCTGTGTTCCCCACTACTAATTTTACGAGCCCGTCCTGTTTCATATCGTTTCTTAGCGTTACCGCTTGAAGATTTACATGGTGAGATGTGCTGAAGTTGTTTAGCAATATTACAGCCGGAAACTATCGCATTCTCTCTCTTCCTTAAGGGCGTAATCACTATTTAAACGGAGCTGCCTTTCATCATCATAAATGAAAATTTTATTCAAATCTTTCTGCATTTTCTCACGATGACATATCGCATAGGAACTAGCATGTGGAGTTAGAGAGCGTGCGTAATCGGTACACGAGAACAGTGCACAGCTGTACAGTGAGACAGACAACGTAGCAAGGAAGGGACTTCACAAACTTCCTCCCAGTTATCTGGAGCAGCGATTAGCCACTTCCGCGGTTGGCGCAAACTGGAATGCCAGGAAAGAGAAGACACAGGGCGCAGGACAGCCCCGCGACCGGTCTGTAACGCCCATTTCACATGAGCGCCGTTTTGTCTTAATTGGCTGCTCGTCGCAAGATAGTCTACTGCAGCGTTTCCGACGTATTACTCCTTTTACGAGTCTCGCCTGTCACGACTGATAGTTTCTGTTCACACGTCTGCGACAAAACTGATTGTGTAAGACCTGTCTGCTATGCAGTTAAGTACTCGAATGGCGATGATCAGGTTACGAAGGACAGTCCTTACACAAAGTCTAAGTATAGTAACAGAACTGAGGACGTAGAATGAGGAAGGAAAATTCAGAAGGGATATTCTCTACGAAGGTAGAACGGCAAATTCCTCACACTGCTGATAAAATGAAAGAATAGGGGAAGTATTGTTCACATATCAAACAATACTGGCCATGGTAGGGATTGGCAAGAATGAAGAGAAACAGTAGAATCTCTCGTTGTGTGCGGGCGAATATTATCTTGCTGAAATGGAAGCCTAGGATGGCTTGGATGACGGGTAACAAAACGGGCCGTAGAATACCATCGACGTCGTACTACGCTGTACGGATGCCTCAGATGATAATGGAGTCCTGCTATAAAATGTAAGGGCACTCTACCATCAGTCCTGGTTGTCGGGCCATATAGCGGGCAACAGTCACCTTGGTATCCCACCGGTGTCAAGGCGCCTCCAGACAAGTCTTCACTGGTCATGGGGACTCAGTTAAAAGCTGAACTCATCACTGAAGACAGTTCTCCTCCAGTCAATGAGATTCCAGTCCCAATGTGTTCGGCACCACATCAAACGGACTTGTTGGAGTACAGAGGTCAATGGCAGTCGGCAGACGGGGCGCCGTGAGCTCAGCCTCCCTTTTGTCAGCCGCCTATTCATGCACCTTGTGATCACTGAAGCAGCAGTTGCACGTCAGATTGATGATGATGATGAATCAGGGGCAGTGAGTATATGACCAGGGTTTACCTATTCCCGCCAACATTGTCGAATAATGGCAACGCTCCTATTTAAATGTCGAACGATTCGCCGATTACTCCAGCAGGCTTCTCCGCGCCAAGCCACACATCCACTTCAAATGCTAACATCTGTGCACACTGTTCACTCGCCTGCCTGCGAGATATATCATTAATGTCCAACAGAGTACACGGAATGTTATTCGCAAAGACTTCATGCCCTGGTATCGACATGCCCCCTATTTACTGTCCTTGCCAGCTGCGATGTGGAATTTTGCTGCAATGTGATACATACATCCACCGGTCGCCGGAGTTTACAAATTTGGATTCTCCGTCGAAACCAGTATCAATATCAATTTGTTACCAATATGCTTAACTCCTTTGTGGTGTGGCGTTTTTTTCTGCCTTAGAGTGTTGTTGTTGTTGTCTTCAGTCCTGAGGCTGGTTTGATGCAACTCTACATGCTACTCTATCCTGTGCAAGCTTCTTCGTCTCCCAGTACCTACTGCAACCTACATCCTTCTGAATCTGCTTAGTGTAGTCATCTCTTGGTCTCCCTCTACGATTTTTACCCTCCACGCTGCCCTCCAATACTAAATTGGTGATCCCTTGATGCCTCAGAACATGTCCTACCAACCGATCCCTTCTTCTGGTCAAATTGTGCCACAGACTTCTCTTCTCCCCAATCCTATTCAATACTTCCTCATTAGTTATGTGATTTACCCATCTAATCTTCAGCATTCTTCTGTAGCACCACATTTCGAAAGCTTCTATTCTCTTCTTGTCCAAACTATTTATCGTCCATGATTCACTTCCATACATGGCTACACTCCACACAAATACTTTCAGAAACAACTTCATGACACTTAAATCTATACTCGATGTTAACAAATTTCTCTTCTTCAGAAACGCTTTCCTTGCCATTGCCAGTCTACATTTTATATCCTCTCTACTTCGACCATCATCAGTTATTTTGCTCCCCAAATAGCAAAACTCCTTTACTACTTTAAGTGTCTCATTTCCTAATGTAATTCCCTCAGCATCACCCGACTTAATTCGACTACATTCCATTATCCTCGTTTTGCTTTTGTTGATGATCATCTTATATCCTCCTTTCAAGACACTATCCATTCCGTTCAACTGCTCTTCCAAGTGCTTTGCTGTCTCTGACAGAATTACAATGTCACCGGCGAACCTCAAAGTTTTTATTTCTTCTCCATGGATTTTAATACCTACTCCGAATTTCTTAGAGTGTATATAGTAATTTTTTAAAACTCAGTCAATGCCGTGAGCAAGGGGAAAGGCAGAGGGACAACACGGTGTATATGAGGGAGACATGGTCGCGTGTTGGGGAATGATGTTCAGTACCCACTTTTTGCTATAAGAAGGGTGAGCGAGGCCTTTTAAGTTCAAATTCGGCGAACTAGACACAGATATTGTCTCAAGCTGGCGCAAAATCGAACCCAGGTTATGTCTCTCATATGGGAGCAGCTAAGCTACAGCACGAATTGTGTTGCCAATCTCGGAAAAGCCAGTGGGAGATATTTTCTGAAGCCAACTGCGTGTAACATGGGCCTACCTGCAGACGGGGGTCGTCAGGAAGCAGACGTGTCGTGCGGTCGCCTCCACGAAGAATGAGCCTCCGCTTCTGACGCCTGCTCTAAGCGGCAAGGCTACGGTGTTAAGTCTGAGTCCTCTGCGCGTCCCAAAACACTGGTGCGATTCTTCCTCTTTCTTGTCCCAGGCCCATCGGATCTCTGTGCGTTTTTCGATCGTTACAGCTTGTGCAATGAAACGCAATAAGAATACGTGCAGTTTTTACCAGGCCTTTTGTGTTTATGAGTTGTTTGATATCACCAGCCAAAATGGTAGAAAGTGTGACGGTACCCCACCCATCTTGCAGCTCTGGAATCGACCCGCGACTTATGGTAAGTAGGATCCAAGCGATGACCTCTGATCAAGAGCATTTCTATTTCGATTAATGTGCATGTTTATTCTTTCAGAGAAAACGGAGAGAAGGGTTCTTTTGTCGACCGTACTTCAATCACTTCAAGCCAGCAATACAGGCCCAGTCGGTGACGTAATCAGTAAGCAATGCACAACCTTAGGCGGAGACCATCAGATGGTTACAAGCGCAAGTTCTTTGCCGAGGTTAAATACCAAGTCCCTATGCGGGCTTAGCAATGCGTCACGAGAAGAAGGCCAACAATAGAATAAAGATTAAGGAGGCACAAACAGCGCAAAATCCATTACTGAAACATGAATGGGCGTGGCGAGAATTCCTGTTTTTGCGTGAGCGCAGTGTTCAGCATACTCTAGATTTTACAGCTCCACTTCTCGGACCAGCGGACCAGATAATTGATCGTTGACGTCACTGCTCCAACTTGTGACGCGATTGGCTGCTAACTTAACAAGTAAGCAGGTGACGCACGTCCACCGCTAGTAGTGGGATTTCTTGATTTTGAGGCAGAAAGTCGCTCGTGTGAAACGGTCGAAGGAGGGGTGCACATTTGGCGGCAGAAGATCCCGGTCGAGAAAGAAAGCGTGCTCACCAAGGACGAGAAAACAACGAAGAAGACTGGGACGCTGCTGGTAACGTTTGCAGCAGCAGCAGCTGCGGTAACAAAAAGCGTCAGTCGGTCCCACGGGCCGCCGCGGATACTGCAGTGCAGCCGCGCGCGGGGCTTCGTCCGCTGCGCGCAGCCCTAGCAGTTCACTTGCCCAGCAAACACGCGAGCCGGGCCAACCACTCGGCTGAGTGCTACTTTAGGACAGAAGCTAGTGGCTGCCCTCGCGAGGTTTCTCCTCGCTCCACGAGCCGTGTCTGCCGTGGATGGTCTCAAGTGAGCAATCCGAAGTCGGCTGGCTCCGCACCGTCTCGGAGACTACAAAAACGAGGAGAATAAATACCAAACGCTGCCAGGACATAAACAACTGACGCAGCATTCCCAACGCACGTACATTCATCGAATACTCGTCCGTCCCTTTAAATCTACAGTGACTCCACAAAGTATTCGTCGTCCGACCGTGGGGCATAGACTGTAATATGCACAGCCACACAAATATACCTGCGAAATGAATAATAACTATTTCCTTACATTCGTTGATTTCTACACTTGAAAATAACACGCTCTTTACGATTCACACGTCGCTTAATTTGTGATCAAATACACGCTATGTAAAATCACGCTGCAATGGACGCCAAACAACTATTCGTCTACTACGCAATATCTGTCGTACTGGGCCGCACAGACACACGTTCGATATGCAGTTCCGTTCCATCCAGGGCAATGAATAGTTGTCTCTTCGGTCTGAAAGCCGTTAAGTGATATTTACGTGAAAGGGTCGAAAACGTTGCGAAATTACAAAGGGAGGGAGAGAAATCTGCGTGAGGTTGTTTCGACAAGGAAAATGTTTTCGAGAAATCTGAGAAACCGTCGGTAGACCAACCAGTACAGTGAAGAGTATGATATACAGCATTAAAGTACGAAAACAAATCACGAAGCGGTAGTCCTGCAATTCTGTCCAAGAGGGAGAAACAACTGCTACTTCGAGAAGTCATCAGAATAAAGAAACTGGGCGCTCCACACTTTGCTACTGCTTTTCATATGCGTACAGGAAGGTCTGTTTCTGCACAGACTGTAAGAAATATGAAACTTTCTGGCAGATTAAAACTGTATGCCGGACCGTCACTCGAACTCGGGACCTTTGCCTTATATATGCTTCATGAAGCTGGGTATGGACGCCGAACAGCCCGCAGAAAACCGTACATCAGTAAAATCAACAGTAGAAAGCGACTTGCATTTGCAAGGGAACAATAATCAGATGGTTTTGATTTCTGGAAGTTGTATTTACTGATGAGAGTCGATTTAAGATGTTTAAGTATAAAGATCGCTTAACAGTGTGGAGGAAAAAAAAACTGTGAACTTGAAGAGAGAAATGTAGTAGCCTCAGTTAAACATGAAGGAGGTTCAGTACTTGTGTGGGGGTGCATGAGTGCAAATGGTTTGAGGGAATTTGTGTTTTATTGATGGCTTTATGGACCACAAGATCTACATAAATATCTTAAAAGCACACCTATCCAGAAGAGTGAATCAAATGGGTCTTAATGGGGATTACATTTTCACACAAGATAATGATCCAAAACATACGGCTCAAAATACAAATCAGTGGCTGTTGCATAACACGCTCCACTGGATGCAGACCACCGCAATCCCCAGACATTAATCCTATCGATAATTTGTGGCATTTACCCGATAAAAAAAAAATCAGAAATCGTTAGATATCCGGTTCAAATGGCTCTAAGCACTATGGGACTTAACATCTACGGTCATCAGTCCCCTAGAACGTAGAACTACTTAAACCTAACTAACCGAAGGACATCACACAACATGACCCCGCCGGGAATTGAACCCGTGAACCCGGGCGCGGGAAGCGAGAACGCTACCGCACGACCACGAGCTGCGGACTAGATAACCGGTAGATATGATCTACAGCCCGCTCTACAAGAGGAATAGCGTAAAACTACAGGGCAAACAACAGAAAAAGAGGCCCTACTAAGTACTGACAACAACATTCTATGTCCGAAGTGTGATTTTCAGTATTGTAGACGAATACTTATTTTGCGTCTTACTGTGCCTATCTGTACTTCTTAATGCTTAACCACGTATGTTTACATAGCAATCTGCGTTCCTTTATTCTATTCTCATTTTCACTGATCAATAAAGACATCCTTCTCCCTGCTTTAATTTAATCCACCACTTTTCACTCCTTTATACACCCTTACGCATCCAATCATGTATTAGACGAATATTTTGTGAAGTAGTTGTATCTCGTGCACCCATCTGCCATTGAAACTAAAGCGGCTGACTGAACAGAAATACAATAAATACCACGTCTGCCGTAGAAGAATGCACAGAATTATAAAAATATCGCTGACGTCCGCCTATCGCAAGATCCTAGAGCGTATCGTAACCTCAAACTTTACTACTTTCCTGTAGAGAAACAATATTCTCTGAAAGATTCAGGAAAAATCACTCGACACCTCCAAGCACGTGCAGGTCAACAGGTAGATTATTTCTCCCTATATTTCCGTAAGACGTTCGACATAGTAGTATATTGCCGACTACAACTCAAGATGCCATCATACAGAGTATCCTCCCGAATGTGTGATTGGTTCGAGGAATATGTAAGTAATACAGACCACAAAGTTATACTGGACAGGGAGATTGTTCAACATAAAAGAAGGTAACATCGGGCGTGTCCCAAGGAAGCGTAAGGTTGTTCGCTGACGACGGTGTCGTGTACAGGAAAGTATCTTCGTTGGAAGATCCTAAGTAATTTCAGAGAGACTACAAAGATTTCCACTAGGTGTAATTAATGGTAGTTCTCTTTACATGTGAGTACATGCAAGATAATGCCTATGGACGTAAATGTAAATTTGCATTCTCGGAGCATTTCAACAGAGTACTTTACCTCCAACAGTGTACGGTACTAAGCCACTTGTGTATATTATTACTATTATTTCGTGTGGCTCAATAGCTGACTGCAAGTCTTTTCATTGTACATCATTTCGGCGATTTGCGTGTCAATGTACCTCAGTTATCCAACCGGGGAACGAACTTACAGTTTAATGTCGAATCCGAACCACGCGTCGTTCCCTGTGGCTCACCACATCATTCTGAAGGCTAGATTCAGCCTTTGAGTGACAAAATGTTGTATCCAGCACAATAATCAAATTCATGTCAGTATGTACTCCTTGATAGCAATCAATAAAGCCGAACTTATCTATTTCTAGGCTCATCACCAGCTACCGCCATTACCATTTTCTTGCGCTTTGTTTAGCATGGACATTGTTATTAATCGGATGTAGCATGGTTAATTTAACGTGTAGCCAGATGGCCTTCCTGCTGCCACCCCCACACCCCATATGACGCAATACGAAACACCTCAACTGTCTCGGTGTTGAGTTATTCAAGTGAAAGTGAAAGTTTTCTAAATTTTGCTGATCGTGTAACTGAAGCGGGACTGGGATACCAGCCCCGCATTCACCTAGTGGCATGTGGAAAACCGCCTAAAACACCACAGCCAGGCCGGCGTACACCGAAGCTCGTCGTCATTCCGCCGGGCGGATTTGATCCGGGGTGAGTGCACCTCCCCCGTCCACGAAGCGGCGCTTTAACGCGCACGGCTGTCCGGGAAGGTCTAAGTCCACCAGCAGTTATGGGCTGGTAAATATTCATACCAATGAATGAGGAACACAAAATCTGTCCTGACGAAGTTCGAAAAAATATGCAGAAAATTAGTAATGTCAACTGCTGTTAGTAACCGAAAGTCCTCTGGAGGAAAACATTTGTCAGAGGATTGGCGTTCAGAACCAACTTCGTACCACGTATACAGGGTGTTACAAAAAGGTACGGCCAAACTTTCAGGAAACATTCCTCACACATAAATAAAGAAAAGATGTTATGTGGACATGTGTCCGGAAACGCTTACTTTCCATGTTAGAGCTCATTTTAGTTTCGTCAGTATGTACTGTACTTCCTCGATTCACCGCCAGTCGGCCCAACTGAAAGAAGGTAATGTTGACTTCGGTGCTTGTGTTGACATGCGACTCATTGTTCCACAGTACTAGCATCAAGCACATCAGTACGTAGCATCAACGGGTTAGTGTTCATCACGGACGTGGTTTTGCAGTCAGCGCAATGTTTACAAATGGGGAATTGGCAGATGCCCATTTGATGTATGGATTAGCACGGGACAATAGCCGTGGCACGGTACGTTTGTATCGAAACAGATTTCCAGAACGAAGGTGTCCCGACAGGAAGACGTTCGAAGCAATTTATCGGCGTCGTAGGGAGCACGGAACAGTCCAGCGTATGACTCGCGACTGAGGAAGACCTAAAACGACGAGGACACCTGCAATGGACGAGGCAATTCTTCGTGCAGTTGACGATAACCCTAATGTCAGCGTCAGAGAAGTTGCTGCTGTACAAGGTAACGTTGACCACGTCACTGTATGGAGAGTGCTACGGGAGAACCAGTTGTTTCCGTACCATGTACAGCGCGTGCAGGCACTGGATCATCCAACAATGTATCAATCCTCATTTCAGTCCAAATGTTCTCTTTACGGATGAGGCTTCATTCCAACGTGATCAAATTGTAAATTTTCACAATCAAAATGTGTGGGCTGACAAGAATCCGCACGCATTGTGCAATCACGTCATCAACACGGATTTTCTGTGAACGTTTGGGCAGGCATTGTTGGTGATGTCTTGATTGGGCCCCATGTTCTTCCACCTACGCTCAATGGAGCACGTTATCATGATTTCATACGGGATACTCTACCTGTGCTGCTAGAACACGTGCCTTTACAAGTACGATACAACATGTGGTTCATGCACGATGGAGCTCCTGCACATTTCAGTCGAAGTGTTCGTACGGTTCTCAACAACGGATTCGGTGACCAATGGATTGGTAGAGGCGGACCACTTCCATGGCCTCCACGCTCTCCTGACCTCAACCCTCTTGACTTTCATTTATGGAGGCATTTGAAAAATCTTGTCTACGCAACCCCGGTACCAAATATAGAGACTCTTCGTGCTCGTATTGTGGACGGCTGTGATACAGTACCCCATTCTCCAGGGCTGCATCAGCGTATCAGGGATTCCATGCGACGGAGGGTGGATGCATGTATCCTCGCTAACGGAGGACATTTTGAACATTTCCTGTAACAAAGTGTTTGAAGCCATGCTGGTACGTTCTGTTGCTGTGTGTTTGGATTCCATGATTAATGTGATTTGAAGAGATGTAATAAAATGAGCTCTAACATGGAAAGTAAGCGTTTCCGGACACATGCCCACATAACATATTTTCTTTCTTTGTGTGTGAGGAATGTTTCCTGAAAGTTTGGCCGTACCTTTTTGTAACATCCTGTATAAATTCGTATTTCCAGCCACTCCATTATCCAAGTCGGTTTCACGACTTTGATGAGCGCTTTTTCAAGCACTGGCTAACAGCCTAAACCACGAGCTGCATCTGTACGAGACGTTCTACCTACTGATCCAGTTGACACAGTGTTAATACACTAGTGTTTGAAACTGCATTCACGTCTACGCCAAATTCTTGATCTTCTGCGTGATCGTCTACAACGTCTTCCTATCACCTCATTACACGATCCGCCAGAATTTCAAAATGTTTCAAATGGCTCTGAGCACTATGGGACTTAACATCTGAGGTCATTAGTCCCCTAGAACTTAGAACTACTTAAACCTAACTAACCTAATGACATCACACACGTCCATGCCCGAGGCAGGATTCGAACGTGCGACCGTAGCGGTCGCGCGGTTCCAGACTAAAGCGTCTAGAACCACTCGGCCACCACGGCCGGCCCGTCAGAATTTCATCTGCCGTGAAGTCATTCTTATACATCTAAAAGAAATATTCATGATTTTCAGTATGATCCCTGTAACTACAAAAAGTAATCAGAAACGAGTAAAACATACGCTATCGTAAGTGTTTGCATCAACTGTTTTCGTCATTTGCGTATTTTTACTGATCATTCTAAATGTGCACTGCCAACGGAAATAATATGTATTATCTCAGCGACTAACTGTTGCTGGCTAATTTTGTCAAACATTATCTGCGATCTTCATTTTTCATTGGAAGAAGCATTTCACAGCAAATAATCAGTAAAACTGAATGTAACGAGAAACTACTCTTTGCTTACAAGGACGGAGCGAAAGGAAACTAGCTGCATACATGCTTAAAAACTATTCCAGTATTGATTTTATATTGGATAATGTGGGAAATTAACCCATCGTCGTTTATTTCAGAAGATATCACAACAGTAGATCCATAGGAGAAAATTGCCAACTGAACACAAAATCAGCTCTCAAGACGAGTGCCGCAAAGGCTGTCGGTAAATATTCGTTCCATTACTCACTTGTTCGCTTATATCTGAAGCCTACTGACTTATAATAGTATTCATAATTATCAGAGGAACTATTGTGAATATATTAATGCCAATTAAATCAACTGTTTGCAGCCAAGTAATGAACAGCATTTAAAGTCAGTGGCATATACATTTACAACTGTCACTGGGTTTTAAGCAAATATGAAAAAATCCGTGGTCCGGCCGGCATTCAATCCCGCGACCTCTCTAGTTTCCAGACACGCGGCTTACAGCTAGGACCGACGCGATGAATGTAGACAGGAAGAGATGTAGATACCTCATATACTCAGTCTACAGCGGGAGCTAGACGAAAAGCGGATTTTCTGAAGTAAACCAAACGCTCGTGACAAAGATCTGGATAATAACATCTCTACCGTCTTCGATTCGATGCTGGACCCCGCCTCACTGATACACAGAAAGAGATGTAACATGTCACAAGTTGCCCTTGTCAAGAGTGGACAGTGTTACATTCCGCCGTGTTTTAATCATTTGATTGAAACTACACACACACACACACACACACACACACACACACACACACACACACACACACACACACAGGGGAGGGAGGGAGACTTGCACGAAAAACAAGGAAAGAACGTACGACAACACTGTAAATTCTTAATTTCGGAAAAATGAGACTAAGTATTGCATGTGTTAACATCATTATATTATTTCTACCTATTGTTTAGCTTTTTGCCAAATACTGTCATCTGTGACTTCTGTGAGCCTGTTGGACATGCTTACCTACTACCCAGTCTCTTCAAGAAATTGTGTTTCCTTCGTTTCAGACTCTTAAATCTTCATAGATCGTTCACATAGAGTTTGGCAGACAATCTTGATGGGTGATAAAACAGATACCTCTTTGTACTTTGTAATCATTTTTATTCGGCTTTACCCATTCGCGCTGGAGTACCTCCCTTATTATAGGCTCATTCAAATTCGTCTTACTGCGAAAAGTTCAGACAAGCACAGTATGAAAAGAAATATTACGTAACCTTGTCCTGCTACGGAACATGCAAAGTCTTGTTAGATTTCGTGGAGCCAGACGTACAAACAACATGATGTGTAATGTCAGACACAATCAAAAAAATTAGACATGTCAAAATCAGACCCGATGCAAAGAAAAGCTGAGATACAGAACTGTCGGGATTTACGAGAACGCTCGTTACACACTACGCCCTAAAGATTCAGATCATTAAGAACTTTTGTACGTAATCCTTCCGCTGATTTCACAGATTCTTGACCATCGCTCTGAAGTTACACCCACTGCCTATTACCTCTTCCAATTCCCTCAAGTCATGGCTCACTAATCAATGTCAGAAAAAGACCAAGGCATCGAAAATATGATGAGTTCTTGACTGGCTAAGATACAATTTTGTTATACGTAGATGACTGTTCCGTAGCCGCGCTTAGGAACTAATGGTGGATATGTAGAAAAATGTGCAGAAAATGTATGTAGATCTAGCACCTAATTTTAATCGGTTCTCGTTAATGTGGAACTGTACAACCATGATGAAAGCTCATTTCATCTGCATCGTGAATAATACTTTAGTTTCACGCGTAAACAACTAAGACAGTAGTAATACTGTCAAACCGCGTTCTTTTTTATGTTCAGAAGGCATGAGACAGTGGACAAGTGTCGTACAGAAGTAATACGCTAACATCATGGTGGTATTTTGCTTGTTATCTCGCTGCTGGACGGAGGAACTTCCTTTTGTGCGGTTTTTAACTATCACTCCTCAACCAGCAAAACAGAAACCGATACTTCCCCGCAGCGCACTCTTGTATTCGTTGAAGAGCGCAATATTGGAACGCTGGAGTAGAACTACGCTAAGGTCAAGAGGAGTTTAGTTTCTATATTACATTTCTGGTGGAAGACAGAATCCGATCGGCAACTCATCAATATTTCTACGAAGAGATGTAAATAAAGAAACAGCATCTAGGCTGCAAATACGCTCACTGTCCCCTCTCACACCAGACCCACGCAACAGCGACGAGACACTTCTGCACGTTTCTGAGAACACGTTTTACACGAAGTTCAGAATGCAGCAGTTTCTATGTCGTAAGTCCCACGACCACAAGAATGATGGAAAGTTCCCTCTTTATTTGATGCAAAGAGTACTTGGAAAGTTTCACAATGTAAGTCTACAGGTGTAAAAACCGTGAACGTCATCTAAGACTTTTACGCCAGTTCGATACGTATCACAGCCAGCTATAACTTGAACTGCTCTTTCCACTTTTCCCGAGATTCTGATCATTTAGTGTTAAACTAAATAAATACATAAATAAATAAACACTCCGATGGAAGGAGGGAGTGTACTGAGCAATTATGCGGTATAATTTTTCAAATTGGCTGTTGGTGGTTCAGCGTTTTGAAGAAACTTCTTCAGTGTTTAAAATGACTCTTTCCGATTCGCTACAACACCTTCGCAAGGGATTACCTGCTTTTACTCTTTACCCGGCTATACACTGCGACACCCATGTTATGAGGAGTCGGCGTATTTGCCCCACATAGCACAAATGCTTATGCGTAATCAAGCAAGTGATTTACATGGCTCAAACACTCAGATTATCTCTAACTCGTGATGGAAAGACTTTGTGATACAATGTAGAACATTAAGTGCACAATGGTCTGACTAATTCAGACTGAGAATTGCGGAGAGTAGAATCGCAGTGGAACTGTAATCAGCGGCATTGTTGTAAGCTACTATTTTGAATAAGGAATGAAATTTCATTAATTGTGATAACATTTCATCTCATACAAGAGGATGACGTATAATGCAATGTAGCTACGTAAATCGTTCATGGGAAATTATAATTTAATGAGTGGAAAAGATTCACACAATTCTTTGGTTATTTTAATTTCTCCCTTGTTTGTGACTCAGAACATTATTTGGTGTGTCGTAACTTTCGGGGAACTTAGTATACTGGGTAATCAGTAGAGCCTGCACCATGGTCGTTTCTGCTCTATTTTAAGAGATTACATTCTGGAATTTATCGAAATTGACAACTTGGGCACTCATTCCCATGCTCCAGAGAGAGTACGTCGTAACACCCATGACGGGTTCCCCACGGAGTACGATTGTGCTTCTGATTATTTTAAGAATTGTCAGACGTGACAATCACCGAACTTCTGCAGAGTCGCAGAGATTTTATTCCAGGTGCTAATGCCGATGTCGGGAGTCAGGCAGGGTATGATTATAAAACGTAATTTCTAATCATTTTGTTTTCTAAACTCAAGCATTCAAAATAATAACAAAATTTCTAGCTAGAAGATAGTTGTGTAAAAATAATTGGGAAGTGACTTCTTTCGCCCAAATGTTTCGTTCAAGTAACTACATATTATTCAGTCATAATAATTAACTTCAATTTCATGGGGAGATAAGTTAAACCGACTGGGATTAGAAGCCGGATTCGGACCTTCCGCTGCCAATCGTGCCATCCAGGTATGCCTATCGGACTAACTCAAACGCGCCTTAGGTTGTTTTTATTCCTTCCAAATTTCTTAAGGTTCAAAAGATTTCAACACAGTTAACTTCTGTGTTGACATTACTAACTATTCATAGACCCTAAAAAGGCTTTAAAAAACGTCGTAGTTCACCGCCAGGAGCTGATGGTAAATACTCCTTTACTACAACAAATTTCAATTTTCAGACTATAACGTATCTCCAAGATACATGAAACAGCGCACGTGGCGATTTAAATCTATGGCGTTAAGTGAAATCCATTGTAAGTCACTGTTCCCAAGGACTGAAACCGGTTGTAATAAATTTACTAAATTTATTCCCAGCTCTTGGCCGTGATCTATTACCTTTTTTAAATATTTACTCGCTGTGGGACAATTCCTTCACAAGATGTTCTAAGAAAATTCTTGGCGGTGTGGATGATGGGACACGCTGAGTCGATAGACTCGACTGAAACAAATTCCATGCCTCGACCAACGTTAGATAGAAGACAACACTATGTTTAATGCGCTTAACATTATATAATGATTTCGCATCCAATTATTTATAACATACCTGCTACCGTAAACTATGTGTTACTTCCGTTTTCGTAGAAGCAGCTGCACAAAACAAATTATTTCTGCTAGTGAGCTGTGGCGGTGACAAGCAAAACCGATCGACGTCATTAGATTTCTTGCTACTTCGTAAACCTTGACAATGCTACCATCGAATATTTCTTTTCTCTCTTTTTTTTATTATTTTTTTCAGTATTTGAATCGACTTTCTTCGCAGAAAATGTTGGTCGTTACAGACACAAATATGTAGTTGCACATTTCAACAATTTACGGCTACTCTGAGGATCTACACTATCGTATTCAGAGGTGCCAATAGTTTCGGAGATTATGAACAGGCCAGCCAAAAATTAGTCACACCCCGCCAATAGTGTACCACAGACGCCAACGCTAATATTCTACTAAGGTTCCACGATTGCAATTCGGTACAGAAGACAGTCCAGAATCTCCTTCAGGTGTGCCGTATCAATCTGAAGCCCTCACAGACGATTACATCCCGTAGACCTACACAACTGCGGTGATGATTGCGACGTTACACCGTGTGTTCCAAATAGTCTCAAACATTTTCTGTGGCAAGACGACGGGGTCGGCCAACAGAGATGGAACAAAGAGTGCCAGAGTGAGGAACGTACGAGGTATGATCAGACAGTAACGGACATCTCTATTTTTCTTCAAGAATCTTTATTTATTGATCAATATCAACTGCGTTCCCTACAAGGCAATACTCCTCAGATATAACACACTAGCGCTAGCGCTTTTTCCAGTCTTGAAAACACTTCTGGAACATACTTTTCGTTATGATGTTCAGCTCCTTCAGCGATCCTGTTTTTATCCCATCCTTTCATGGCTCTCTTCAGCCTAGGGAATAGAAAGAAGTAGCATCGGGGAGCACGTCCGGAGAATACCGTGGCTGAGGCAACATAACGATTTGGTTTTTTGCCAAAAAATCACGCACAAGTATTGGTGTGTGAGTGGGAGCATTATTGTATTGCAATTTCCACGAGTGGTTCTACCACAATTCTGGAAGTTTTCTTCGGATTGCTTCACGCAAACAGCACACAGCTTCCAGAAAGTTTTCTTATTGACCGTGCGACCATAAGGCAGGAACTAATGATGCACTGTCCCACTGTACCCACTGTAATCGAAGAAAGCAGTGAGAAGAACCTTCACTTGTGTTCGAAATTGCCGAATTTTGTTTTCGGTCTTGGCTCTTCAGGCTGTTTCCATTCGGACGAATGGGGCTTGGTTTCGCCGTCACACACATATACGCACGTTTCGTCACCTGTTATAACCTTCTTCAGAAGTTCTGGGTCGTTGTCGATTTCACTCAGCAATTCCTTAGCGGAGTCCACGACGTCGTTTTTGGTAGAAATTTAACAATTTCGGAATAAACTTCGCGGCTACACGTTTCATGCTAAAAAAATATCCGAGAAAATCACTTGGCATGAGCCAAAGGATATACCGACATCATCAGTAACCTCCCTAATGGTGATTCGACGATTTACCAGAACCATTTTCTTTACTTCTTCCATAATGTCATCAGTGAATGATGTGCCAGGGCGTCTAGCGCTGCTGTCGTCTTCAATGTCTCTTAAACCCTCTCTGAAACGTTTAGACCTCTCGTAAACTCTCATCTTACTCGTAGTATATTCGTCAAAAGCCACAGTCAACAATTCGAATGAGGTGCTGCACTTTATTCCATATTTCAAGACAAATTTCATGAAAATTCTTTGATCCATCTTTTTCAAAAGCAAAAAGTCGTCTAGTACCCGAAAATACTTAGGACCATTTCGACTGAGAACAATAAACTAAGTATTCAAAATAAATGAAAATGAAAAAGTACATGACGAATGTTATGAGCCAACTACACAAATAATTGAAAATCTGACGCATTACGTCCGCGAAATTAAAAAAAAATTCGTTACTTTCTGACCATATCTCGTATGTGTACAGCCCTGTGAATACCGCTGTTGTCTTGGAAGATAGGAGTGTCGACACGAAAAAAAAAAAGGTGTCATCACTTGTCACCATCAGTGCTGAAATAAACGTTTTGATTATCGTCGCGTTAATCTGAATGAATGGGTCCAAACCATAGTACCTCCAAAACATAACACAACCACCTTCGGCTTGTACTCTGACATCATCACAGGCCTCCACTCAGCTACTGTCCTGTTTCTATTGTTCAGCCAATCGATGACATGCAGCTCAATGTGCCGCTGGGAGCAATGGGATTTTACGATGTACCCCACCCCAAATGTCCACTGCATGCATTTTCCTTCGTACCTGCCACTCAGAAACTGGTCGAGCTGCACTTACATTCACTGACAGCAGCAATTCTCGTCAAATTTGAAACGCACTGTCACTGAAAGGGCGGGACACTCGTCCACGGTACCTGCAGGTTACAACGTTTCTATGACCATACTTCTTACACCGTGCTATATGACGAGAGGTACGCTTCTCCTTGTACACATATTGGACAGCCTGCGTTGATAAAATGACAAATGAAGTTACTTCATTTGGTGTGTTGTCATTACACGACCAAAACCAATAGCTCTTTTCTGACATTCTGACAGGTCTCCATATCGATGTACCTTACTGCGCTGATTCCATACAGGTGACTGGCACATACACACCACTTCACCACATCTTACGTTAACAATGGAGCGTCGCAAGACCGCCTGGTACCAGTTCTGAGCTCTTTGGAAAAAAAGACGGGGAGGGGATGACGAATATTTCGGCCGGTCCTTTTAATTTGTGTAGCGTGCACCACATAAACACTGTTTTTATTTGAGCCTTTTATGAATGGTTTTAGTGTTTTATCATCATCATCATCATCATCATCATCATCATCAACAACAACAACAACATTTTAATTATATACTCTTGTCTCCGGTTTTATCCTTCAGTAGGTTGAACTTCGTAGCTCTGGCGCAAGCCAAGCATCAAAATTGTTAACAGATTCCCAGAATAGAGCTGAACTATGAATGCAGCTGCGACAAGATATGCTGGGTTATATCCTTTGGCACGAACCCAGTGGAGGCTGCAACTGTGGACCCACACACAGCGTAAAGTTTGAAAGCGCCAGAACGCTTGCGACCGCCAGGCTAAGAAGCTCTAAAACAGTGGTCGTCAAACGTTTCTGCTCAGGAGCCTATAGTGACATCGCAGGGCGGCGCCTCGGGCCGCATATGTACCGACCTTATAATTAATTCGTAACTCGCGTAATTAGCATGTTACAAGTCCCCCATGGGCTAGTTATAGTAAGGGCACGACAAGGTAGCCAATGGCTCCCTAGTACTGCTTATCGTTTAAACAGTCGGCACCATTCGCCACACAACGTGTTGACTGTTCTCTGTCAAATTGTTGCCACCCTCATCGACCCCATGGTTGTGACATAGTAACTGCCCGATAAAGTGTTGTTATGCTCTCTGTGGGAGCGGATGATTAACTGAATAACAACAGTAATTTATACTTAAATGCATAATGCAACACAAGAGACGATCGTAAAAGTTTACCCAATGTTCTGAGTATCATCTTCCTTCTACTCATCGTGAAGTATTACAACAGACTTAATTTGATTTCATATTCCTTATTACCAGCAAGTAGTGCATTTGAAGATGGCTGTCACTGTACTGTGAATTCACGAATCCATGTTACTTCCGCATCAAACTCTATATTGTAGCAGCTGACCGTTACGAGTTCTACACGACTATTAGTTGTCAGTACTGGAAGACAAGCAAAACATTTCTCCTGTCACATCCTCCAACAAGGAAGCTCTTAACGTTAGTTGGCGTTTTTGGGTTTGGCTGGTAGTTGGCAGAAAAATGCGAGGGTTGGAACTTAAATAGCTTCAACTATTTATTCACAACCGACACAAGAGTCATGTTTGCACCTGTTACACTGACCTTTAAAGCACTCGCCCGCGCTGTGTAGAACCCGTTGCCAGCGATGTGGAAGTATACTGTTAGCATAGCCTGTTCTGTGGATGGTGCGAATGGAGCGGTCAAAAGTTATGGTGGTTCTCGTGTACGACTGTGATGGTGTTATCCTAATGCATTACGTTCCTCCACGGCAGACCGTAAATGCACAGTACTACTGTTCATCTTTGGAGCATCACCTGCAACCAGCTTTGCGAAACAAGCTTTCTGCGCAACCCACCCATCATTTTGCACGACAATTCGCGGGCGCATACAGCGCAAGCTTTGGCTGCACTGTTCGGTCTATGGGACTAGGGAGTACTGTACCATCCATCATACTCCCAGGACTTAAGTCCTTGTGACTTAGATTTGACTCCGAAGATGAACGAACCACTTCGTGGCATTCGCTTCAGAACTGTTCCAGAGATTCGACAGGCAGTAGGCCGCTCCATTCGCACCATCAACGAAACTGGCTCTGCTGACGGTATACTACGCCTTCCACATCGCTGGCAACGGGTTCTACACAACGCTGGTGACTACTTTGAAGGACTTGTAACAAGGGCAAACATGTAACTCTTTTGTATCAGTTGTGAATAAATAGTTGCCACTATTTAAGTTCCAACCCTCGTACGTCTGAGGACAGTGGCCGTACGAATAGGTGATTTGGGCCGCAGTTCGACGATCACTGTGCAAAGGGAACTCGGAACAGTGGAACGATCCGTCACCGAGATACAGTAGATGCACGTCCCTCCTGTCTGAAAGAGGTCGGCCGGTAGAGCAGCAAACGTCGCATCACACTGATAACTCCACCTGTAGACTGACTGAGCCAGTGACCTACAAACGTCAGTCTGAATATTACAAACACTCAAGACGAAAGTCAATCCGGAGCATCTGCTCTAGTATCTTCAAACCGATCTCCAATGGAGTTGCACAAGCTGTGTTGGCAAAGGAGGGCGCGTATCACATGAGAACTTGTTTCTGCGACACAGTTTCAGCGACAGTATCAAGTTGAGTGCAGCGGCGCGCAGCCTGCTTCGACGGTATTACAGTGACGGGATAATATGGGTATCAACGGTAAATTGGAAAAAAATACAGGACTAACAGAAACGTTCGGCTTTCTGTTGCGTGGGAAACAACTGCTCTCAACTGTGCACCTAACGGTGAATTTCGTGTGTTCAGCACAACTATAAATACGAAAGATAATGACATGCAACTCATTTCATAGTTCTGAAAGGCCAGATAGAAAACGGCGCGTCATATACATCGGAATATTTCCCGAAAAGAGAGCATACAGCTCAAGTCGTTTGCGAAGTTTGTTTCGTGGGTCGTCTTTATTGCTGTTGTGGTCTTCAGTTCAAAGACCACAAGAAATACAGCTCTTCACACTCTTCTACCGTGTGCAGTCCTCTTCGTCTCTGCGCAGCTACTGCAACCTGCATCAGTTTGAACCTGCTTACTGCATTCAAGCCATAGCGCCCACCCCCCCCCCCCCCCCTCCAACCACACCCCACAAACGCTTTCTTCCATTACGGAACTGACAATTTCTTCAATCCCTTCATGCCCCAGCATATGTCTTATTAGCCCATCCCTTTTTTAGTTTCTCGAATTCGTTTCAATACCTCTTCATTTGTCATCCGCTCAATCTATCTAATCTTCAGAATTCTTCTCTAAAAGCGCATTTCAAAAGCTCGGTGCTCTTCTTGTCTAAATAGTTTATCATTCACGTTTCACTTCCATGCAAGGTTACAGTCCAGACAATTACCTGCAGAAAAGGTTTCCTAACACATTTATGTTCGTCGTTAAATCTCTCTTTTTCAAAATCGTTTTCTTGCTATTGCCAATCCACCATTTTACATCTCTCTCCTCTCTCCCGTTCGGCTATAGTCAGTTATTTTCTGGCTAAACAGCAAAACTCGTCTCCTAATTTTAGTGTCCTATTTCCTAATACAATTCCTTTAACATCACCATAATTACTTCAACTACATTCCATTACCCATTTTACTTTTGTTGTTGTTAATCTTGTAATCACTCTTCAATGCCACTATCGATTCTGTTTAACTGATCTTAAAAGTCAGTTGTCGTTCGCAATAGTTGATATACGTGATGTTTCAAAAAGATTCAGCCGATTTCAGAAGACTACATGAATTAAGGTAGAAACTAGGGGTAAATTTTAATTTATGCAACGAATCTGAAAGTTTCCTTGGAGCCAGTGGCAGGATGTCGGAAGGGGTATCCCTTGGTGCCGCTAGCCAGCTGATTACCCAATGTGCGCCGAGATGATCACAACACAGCAATGAAAGGCGTTTAGTGTTCTGAAAAGGTGCAGTTCAATTACAAATGTGGTGTTGATTTTCGTCGTTAAGACGGAACTGCATCTTCTCCAGCGTGTGACTCCGCTTCCAACAACTTTGGACAAACCGTAACGCCGCACAGAAACTGCAGTGAAAGCAAAAGCTCCAGACATACTGGTAGAAGTATGCTACAAATTTGTTTATCCGATGGATTCTGTCGTGCGTTGTGTAGAGCGCACGCTGAACATTTGTTAAAGGCAATTGAAAACTTTGCTCCTACACACAACTGTAACTCGTACCCCACGGCTGATTGTATACGCATGTCAAAGATATACCCTTGTAACATCAGTTTAGTTAGCCGGAATTTCTGTTTTGATTCACGTAGAAGAAACCGTCTTGTGAAAACGGGAAAATTTTTTGGGACACACTGTAGTATTCTCATGGTCGTTGTAATTAATATTACATGCTACAGACGTAGATCTATCCCACATCACCGTACCAGAATATTGTGCCCTGGAAAACGATAAATGCAGCTGTGTGTGTAAAGAAAATGAAATACAAAGTGTGGTACCTCACTTCCTCACTGAAAATACTTCCGGCCACGTCTCAACATGTGTTTGTGTAATCTATAATCTGCATCCGTACTCAGAAACTACATCATCGACTGGCGTCAGACGCTGTCGATTCGCCAACCACGGCGAACAATGCAGCAAAACCAAAATTAGCTAATATTGCAATTAATATACGTTTCTCTTTCTCATCTTTCAGCCGTTAACAGATAATAATTAATCTGAACCCATCTCTTAACCAGTATGCCGAGATACTGAAGTAACTATCGCTTCTTTTTTCCAGTCCTGAATTATTTACTTCTTTTGCGGTATTCGACAATTCGTGAAAAGAACAAAAGTACTCTGTAACACAACGTTTACACTATAATTTCATATAGATGGTATCCCACAATTTCTAAACGCAGATGCTTCAATAAAAACTTTTATTAACCATAACATTATCAGGTCCCTGTATAACAATGGAAAATCATGAAATCTCTTTGAGTAAGTTTTTTATCAAAATAAGTCATGCATGAAGCACATCTAGTCCACAATATGAAAACATAAAAATAAATGCTTAACACAAGTAAGACTTTGACGTAAATAACAGCATGTAATCTGAGTGATTTTTTAAATCATATCCATTGCTGTAAAGCAAAAAACCCAAGATATGAGAAAATATGGTACAAACTTGTACAACATAAACAGTTCAAATTACTGTAAATACTCTCAACATATGTATAAGAAGAAACAAATCATCGAGGCGACAGGATATATGTATGGACGATCACAGAAAGAATTAAAAATGCAATATGAAACACAAGTAACCACCTATTAACACTAACCTGCCTGACGTGTGTTGTATGATTACGGGGAAATTAAATTTTAAGTGATGTAATCATTATATACCTCACGACTCCTCGGAATTCAAGAGAACAGCAATTAAATGTATTTTGACATTCGCAGAAAACCATACAGCTATAATAGGGAAAAGTCGTTGGTTACAAATGTCAAATGTTCAAATATGTGTGAATTCCTAAGGGATCCCTCTTACACACTGCTTAAACTAACTTAAGCTAAGGACAACACACACACCCTCGCCCGAGGGAGGACTCGAACCTCCGGCGGGAGGGTCCACGCAATTCGTGACATGGCGCCTCTAACCGCCCGGCCACCCCGCGCGGCTTACAAATGTCACATGATCATGCTCGTAAAACATACCCCGTTACTTATCTGAATAAAAAAGAGCATACTTCAATATTACGCATTACAACATTAGCAACAGCTTATCCTGTTGGTCACACCATTTCGGAAATTATTTACAGTACTACTTCAGGCAAAAACAGCCGTAAGTTTTTCTACGTATATGGCCGTAGTATGCCGGTATAGTCCGTTATCTAACGTATATACTATAGCGAAAGTGAGATTTTGAAGTACCAGAAGAGTTACCACAGAAAAAATTAAAAATGGGACCCATAAAACAGCGATGTTATTTCTCTTTCACAGCGAACACCCTGAAACTGAAAACTAGCCAAAGTAAACGAACTTTCGCGTTTCACTACCAGCTACAATGCATATTCCAATACGATTGGTTGGTTGGTTGGTTGTTTGGGGAAGGAGACCAGACAGCGTGGTCATCGGTCTCATCGGATTAGGGAAGGAAGTCGGCCGTGCCCTTTCAAAGAAACCATCCCGGCATTTGCCTGGAGCGATTTAGGGAAATCACGGAAAACCTAAATCAGGATGGCCGGACGCAGGATTGAACTGTCGTCCTCTCGAATGCGAGTCCAGTGTGCTAGCCGCTGCGCCACCTCGCTCGGTGACATAATACTGATTTTAACACTGACCGCAAGTACCCAGCCATATGTGGGACAATTCGGTAACATTAACTCGGTAAAAGAGAAAAGAAACAAGAAGGAAATCTCATAAAATGAGGTCTACTCCTGTCCTGCTGAAAGGCTAAGAAACGTTGCTGAGAAGCGCTTAACATCTTTATAAGATACAGAGATCAGAAATAAGATTAGTGATATCCGTGTAAGGCTGCAGGAGACTGAATGGATTTAAAAACGACGATTTACAGAGAGAACTGAAAATTGTTAAAACACAAGAGACTTCCTGGCACATTACAACTGTGTGCCGAGCCGGAATCCGAAGCCGGCGTCGTGCTTGGTTAGCTCACTCTGGAGAGCATTTGCCTGTTAAAGGCAAAGATTCTGGGTTTGAATCTAGATCCAGCACTCAACTTTTAACATGCCATCAAGATTTGAGCCAGCGCAAACTCAGCAGCAGGGTGAAATTTCATTCTGCAAGATGGCTCTACACCTGAACAAAATGCAAGAAAGAATAATACCACAACAAGTTTTATTATATACATCAAACCTCAGTGATCGGACAGGCGAATCGCCTAATCCTTGAAGGAGGACGACACTTTGTCGACGTATTGGGAAATGTCGACGTATTGGGAAATTTCGGAACAATAGTTGTACTGTGACATAAAAACGAAAATACCATTTCGTAAAGGCAAGGTAAATCTTGTGCCGACGAATGGCGTCGACTTCAACAAAAACACTGAGGGGGACAGTTCATCCGTGACGTCGCGGGGAGCTGCCACGGCTGCAGACACCCAGCAGCCATTACTTTGGTGACTGGCAGCATGATACCGTAGCTCACTGCCCGACATCAAAGCTCGCCTGCTCCCCGGCTTACGACTGCGCGCAACGCCTGCAGCAAACCTAAATATTTTACGGAGCTCGCACGGCTGGGCGGCTGCTGTTGGTACTGGCGCTTCCGGTGCAAGCAGCATTAACCCCTCCCTTCCCGTCACAACAGCTCGCTCACTCAGTAAATTCTCTGATTTGCTCGCACAGGAAGGGGGGACCGGGACGATGAGTCGACGGTGGGGGCAGGAGAGAGGGGGGATGAGGACTCGCTAACACAAACACAGTCTGCTTTTAGCGATGATGCGAAACGGTATTTTTAGAGTTATTACCTTTGGGACAATGGACGCCACCTTTAATAGAATACGCCTCGACGATACTTATAGAGCTGCGCTGTTTATCTATACGTATAGATGTGTTCCAGGAGGAATTACCAGTATCTAGGGATACAACAAGAACGATCATTCAAATCACCAACATCCAGTAAATATGAGCTCTAAAATGCATAACTTAAGAGCTATTAACACTACTACTTCTTCGCAACTGGGAAACACATATCTCCTACTGAACAAGAGCTCATAGCTCTTAAGGTATGAATTTTATAGCCGATGTTTACAGTTTTTTTAAATTTATTTTTCTGCTTCGAATGGTCGTCCGTATTACATCCGTAAATACTGAATATTCTTCCTGAGACACCTTGTATACAGGGTGAATCATCTGAAACTTGCCCCCTTCTTATTCCGCGAACGATCCGAGACACTAAAACGAGCACTTCGGCAAATGATTGTAGGAGGAGAGCCACGTAATTTTGTTATATCAATTGATAGTTTGACTATTATGTATTTTTTAATGTAACGGTGTACTGTTTTAACGGCATTTGAAAGCTCTTGAAAACATTAATACAGTGATACAACACTTACGTTGGCGTTGAAACTTTTCGTCACAATATCACACAAATGTGGTAAAGCGTAAAAAGGCAATGCGGCCGGAATGTAACGTTCGATTACACACCGCCAAAGTTTCGCTCTCATGGCACACTCCGGCGTTGAGTGAAGTCTTTCGATGTTTACTGGTTTCATTGAAGCCGATTACGTGAACAGGAGATTGTACACACATTGGAAATAAGTTGTTTTAAATACTACTAACACGCTGGAATTTGGTATTTACAACAATCACAGCTAACCTTGCAACTACGTCGTTTGAAGTGGGGCCAAAAGAACACACGCTTTATCTTCGTAGCGTGTGCGTACCCTGCCTTTAGCACATGTCTGGGATATTTTCGCAAAAAAAACACGAGTTAAAAGAATTGAACTTACCACAAAATTACGCATACGTCTGTCTACTATCATTTGCCGTAAGCTTTGTTCCGATATGTCAAAGCACACCCGAAATAATAAGAACGCAAATTTTCGCTTACTGACAGCGTACAGCCCGCAAGTCAGTGTACAACGTACGGTAGCAGGCTACCGATACTGCCCAGTGTTGTATGTATTCCACCTGCAGAAGGATCGAGGGAGACAGTAACCTGTACGCTTCTGGCTGCGCCATAATATCCTATCTCCCCATGCGATACACGGCGTGTATCACAATTAACAGTGAAAACTGACAGCGACAAAAACATATGACAACAGAAGGTCCGCAAACGAGATAACAGCGAAATGTGTTGTTACTAACAACCACTTACTTCAGAGTCAAATATTACCGTAATCAGCACAAATGTGTCTGAAATATGAACTTTCACCCTCGACATACCTTAACAAGAAATAGAACACTGCGCTGCACGTTACACGTTACAATGTACTGTACACACTTTAAAGGTGTTCCACGTGTCGTCCTCTCATTTCGATGCAATACGCCACGTGTGTCTGCACTGAGTTACGAATTATTTTACACACACACACACACACACACACACACACACACACACACACACACACACAGACAGACAGACAGATGTCTTGAAAAGACTGTACAATTCACCGCTCCAGTTCAACCTTATCAACATGAATGCTGTACACCTCACTTTTGAGACGACCCCAAACAGAAAATCCAGAGATTGAAATCAGGTAACCTTGGAGATCAAGACAGAGGCCTTATTCGACCTATTCCTTTTGCACCATATTGGAACTTACGATACTGTCTTACATTATCAACAAAATGTGCTGTTGTCCCACAATGCATCTACCACAAACTTCAAACCATGGGTCATGAGTAAAGTTTGAGCCCTACTTAGAAGCGAACTTAATCGAAAATTTGTACGTCAAAAACATTTGTACTAACTAAGACAATATTTAACACTTGTGTCAAAGGCTATTCATTACCATAAATTCGTAATTATCTAGTAAACAGTTCGTTTTCTGAACCCCGTTTTTGATTCTACTGTCGCAAACCTTTACTTGCGTCAGTTTTCTCTATTATGATACCCACTGTATATGGCGATGGCAGTAGAATTGTCTTTTCGGGTATCACAATCATCATCATCATCATCAAAGTTGACACAACAGGGACTCAATAACAATCACTTTCTCTTTTTTTTTTTTTTAAGCTCCCATTTCAGTTGCCTGAGAATTTCTGTTACATCCAAGTCTGCTAAATCTCGTCGCTGTTGACAAAAACAAGCCAAGCACTTTTCAACGTAACGTTTCCGTCCCAATGCCGAAGCATTACCACAATTTCTTCACGAATCTAATAGTACGTCTGTTTATGTATGTTATATGTACTTTTATACAGGCTATGACCACCTGTTACGATCCTTGCACTGATTCTCTTCGCACAAAACAGTTCTAAACTTTACAGAACACGTAAGTGCTGTCCGTACTTCATACCGCTTCGTGGCATACCGGTAAGTATCGAAACGAGGTGGTAGGCTGCAGGCGTTTCTCGCTACTGTTGGAATATGATAGTACGATGCTTCCACGACGACGAATAACCACATTATCACTTACTGAGTATTTCGCTTACTTCAGCTTACATTCGGTGGAATCAGAACACATTACCTTACTCGTGTCACGTCTTCTTTAACGCCCATGCTCTCGCACTTCCAAGATTGCAGTACCTCAGACACTAACGAAAGTTCTCAGCTCATTTCGCCTCAACAGATAACACTATCACAAAACGTTATCAGCACCAATCCCGCTCCTATCGCAAAACAATATCATAACATCTTCAGAAGTACATTTAATTTCTCTTGTGTGCGTAATATTGGAAATAATAACAACAACAATCTTGATGTTAGTTACTTAAGCGTAATACAATACTGCAGCGAATACTAAAACGTGATACCACACTATACCACCTTATGAAATATAACTCACAAGTTGTATGTGAAGAAAATTTAAACCCACAGCTCACAGCTGATAAAAGTACTGTTAATGCACTTACCAGCAATTGTCTTTATCTCTTGTTACAGTAATATACCTGGTGTGCATACAAGTTCAACTAAATGTACGTCATCGATTTCTATGAAGTTGCTAATTAAGATATATTTCGCAGAAAATAAGGGTGCACCTGTGTCTTCCGGTCACAACCCAGTCCTTGATGTGAGTCATCACACCGCGTCATCACTGTTCATGTGTGTTATTTTCTAAATTTATACATTGATCGTTCAAAAACAATAATGAATAATTCGATATAGTTTACGCAACAGCGTTTAGGTTTTTAAATTAATGAATACACATTACTGTCAAGTTAAGTAAATTTTCATCAACGGCTTGAGTGAGTGACATATGTAATAACTGAATACAGTAACAGCTGTGTGCCAATTCACATTATTTTACATTTAAACCGACCACGAAATATGATGCAACAGACAATGAGACAACTCTAGGATTGTTACAGCGTAACCTGACGGGGACAAGAGTAACTATACAGGTAACATTTTTTCATAACGAACCATTCCCCTTAAAACAGCGTCGCAGCTCATGTGATACTTTTTCAGTTTTTCATATTTTGTCTTAATTAACTGGCCATTCACTAATAATATACTCCCAAATTATAAGAAACAAAATTACAGTGACAAACAACCATTGGCTATATATAAATCACAAGCAGAGGTCCACGATCCACGCTAAGCGTGACTGAACACTTGTCTCAACGTAGCGATTCCTTAGAAGTTTCGCAACCTGATTCTGTGGCATAGGCAGCACTGAACTGGCAGCTTCGCTTTTAAAGTTCATTGATATCAACATTCGTTTTTCATATTATGATTCGGAAAGAAACTTGTAAATACGAAGTCCCCGTCAGTCAAGTAATAAAATACTGGGAGATTTCTAGTACGTTCTGCCAAAAATTCAAACTTTGACATCCTTTGGAAACCAGCGAACAGAAATTGACTACTTGCGATAACGAGAAACAAGTAATGCGGTGTATCAAATCAATAGCTGTATCTCCAGACGGGCAGTGAATAGGAACTATTTCTGAATTCAGTGTTGTGACGTCAGTTCAATGTCAATCTGAAAAACATAACAGACTTAGATAAACAGCAACCGACGATTTGCATTCTTCTTCGCAGTAAATGGAAACTTTCAGTGGTAAAAAAATTCCTTGAGCTCAAAATTATTTTTAATCTATGTCTTTGAGCACTAGCGTTGTAAGCGCACCGAAAAATATAGTCGTCCCGAAGTTACACAGCTTCGTAGCTTCGATAATGGCCTCTATTTGGCGAGGACGTTCTTCACATATACGAGGGTAATCCCAAAAGTAAGGTCTCTTATTTTTTTAATAAGTACATAGACCTGTTTATTTCTACAATGATTTACATTAGTTTACAGCTTGAACATTTAGCTATTTTTCGACATAATCACCATTTCTGTAGATGCATTTTTGTAGACGCTGTGGCAGTTTTTGTATGTCCATGTCATACCAGCTCGCCTCCATGCTGTTCTTCTTTCACCTCGTTGTCGGAGCTGAATTGCTTTGCGGCCAAATGTTCTTTTAACCTAGGGAACAGGTGAAAATCACTGTCCGCCAAGTCAGAACTATAGAGTGGGTGGGTGATTATGTTCCACTGAAACTGTTGCAGGAGAGCAACGGTTAGCCGAGCGATGTGTGGGCGAGGGTTGTCATGGAGAATGTGTACGCCCTTGTTCAACATTCCTCTTCTCCGGTTCTGAAGTGCCCGTTTCAGTTTGTTCACAGTCTCACAGTATCTGTCAGTGTTAATTGTTGTCCCAGCGATTCAGCTCCCACGACGAGGTCAAAGAAGAGGTTAATAACTTTCTGAACAGCATGGCGGCGAGCTGGTATGACATGGGCATACAAAAACTGCCACAGCGTCTACAAAAATGCATCGACAGAAATGGCGATTATGTCGAAAAATAGCTAACTGTTCAAACTTTGAACTGGTGTAAACCATTGTAGAAATAAACATGTCTATGTACTTATAAAAAAAATAGGAGACCTTACTTTTGGGAATAACCTCGCATCATACCCAACTAAAGCCATTTCTTGATGACAAGACCCCTTAAAGGATTTGTGAGGATGTTCATTTTTACGATTCACCTGCTACTCCAAATAGTCCAGTGACTTTTCTACACGATTAAGATCTGAGTGATTATGTGGTTCAGTCCAGGTGCGACAGGCGTGCCTGAGTGTTCAACAAACAAGGTACGCAGGTGTACAGCCCTGTGAACAAGACAGTTGTCATTTTGGAAGACGGGAGAGCCCACAGGATAATTCTGAAGATGTGGAGCAAGGGCAACGCTTGGGCTGAAATGAACATCCCGATTCGTGCTCTGTGTTCCGCCCACTGACGACGTACAGCTTTGTGTGCCACCGAAAGCACTGGGCTTTTCCCGATGTAGTCGACTCTAAACGTCCATTGAATGCAATTCTCTCCGCAATTCGATTCGTGTGGGAACTGGTTGACAAAGACCTACATTCGATGACAGCAGCAAATTCTGTTGAGTTTGAAACCGAGTTACTGAGAGAACGTGCTACTATTCTCCGGTTCCCGACCATTAGAGTCTTTTTCGACCTATGTTTTTACGCCTTGTTACTTGGAGCGAGTAGTACACCATTCTTTCTAGACACATTGGACAACAGTCCACTTTAAAACACCAGCGAATCGGGCAATCTCATTCACAGGGTTGTTACGGGCACGACTAAACCCAACAACTCGCTTCTGGCATTCTGTCAGTTGGTCTCCACGTCGAGCATCTTACTGTGCTGATGACATACAACCGACAGACACATACGCATCACTTCATTGCCACGACTTGGTCAGCAGTGGAGCGTCCAGGGTCCACATCTGTAGGTGGCCATGTGTGGAGTGTCATACGACCTCCTCCTTCCACATCATCTGCAGCGCTCTGCGCTCCAAAGCGACTTGTGGTGACATGTATTGTGTGTGTGTGTGTGTGTGTGTGTGTGTGAGAGAGAGAGAGAGAGAGAGAGAGAGAGAGAGAGAGAGAGGTATGCTCTTTTCAACGCTCACTTGTTTACTTTCTCCTTCGATACTTCAACGTGCAAGTGGTGGTGCTCTCACTTTCTTTCCAGCAAAGCACTGGCCTACTGTTAACTGCAATCACTACCGACCCAACAAGGTGTCGCAGTGGTTATCACAGTGGATTCCTATTACAAAGTGAATCCCAGTACGGCCATCCACATTTCGAATTTCCGGTTTTCCTAAATCACGTAAGGCGAGTGCCGACATGGTTCCTTCGAAAAGGGACATTGCCTGTTACAACCACCTCACCCCAAGCCGAGGCTGAGCTCCGTCTGTAATAACCTCGACGTCGATAGGATTCGATATCGGCACCAGCTTACGCAGATATCCACGTCTCTGACGTCTCAAGAACGAGCTGCTGTAGCTAGATATAAATAAAGCTAGAAGTCCTGCGTACACCATAAGGAAAGTTCATCACTACCATTTGGCCAGAGAAGAAAAAAAGAGTGATGGTTATGCACAATTGCGTATGACCTGGATGCTGGATGAAGTTCGGAAACATTCCGTATCTTCTCTAACACGCAAGGGTTCGAGCTCCATTCACGATACTTGTGTTAATAATCATACTACATGCAGGAGCTGTAAAACACACAAGTTCACGAAATACGTTTTAGTTTTCATAAAATAATTTTCTCTGAACTAGACACGTTTTGTATCCAATATGGTGCCTTCTCTGGGTTTCATTTTTATTGTTAATAACTGTCACTTATGTCTTCTATGTGTAGAGTCACACTCTTCGATAAATAATGGATTCACAGCATGTCATGTTTCATTGTGCTAACATTTTTTTCTGTTTGTTGTGTAGTCATCCGATTTCGCAAGACTATATTTTCTACATGAATCAGGATAGAGACTTGTGGTATATCTTCGTTACGCATCAAACTAAAAATTTAAGTTGGCGCCAGTTGTAGGCTGCCGGTTTATGAGGCTGTCAGTGTGATCTAACCGGAGTAGTTTGTTGATTCACTCGCTCGCTTCTTTATTACCCCATGTTTCCGAATCGAGATGGTAGTAACACAGTAGTCCATTGTCCATTTCAAAAGCTGCAGCTCAGTTAGTAGATTGCGAAGTGATTTCCGTAGACAATACGGCACTGCAGGCCCTATACAACAACGGCCGTACATTTTACGCATTGCACAATTGGCCTCCTTGGTCGCCAGATCTCATGGCGGGCGGGCGGGGGGGTATTATTATTATTATTATTATTATTATTATTATTAAGTCGTAGGAGAGACTTCGTTACTCCCATGTAAGGTGAATTACAACACCGCATAGCAACAGAACTGATGCAGGAACTCCAAATATACTAGTGAAAGTATGGGACGAATTTTACCATCGTTCAGATGTTTGTCGTGCGTTGGATGGAGGGCACATTGAATGTTTGTGAAAGGTAATTGAAAACTTTGATCCTAAATGAAGTTATAAAAAGTACCACAAGGATGTAAGTGTATGCCTGTAAGAGACATACAGGGTGTATCATAACTAATGGCGTAAACACACACAGTTGAAAGCACAGGATACTAGGAGCAAAGAAATCTCAGTGAACATAGGATCGAAAATGCACACTTTAAGAGCTAAGAGTTATTTTTCACCATCGATACTGTGAAACAAATCTCTTCTTCTGCAAGCTCTTTGCTTTCCGTATTTTGGTAAGCGGTAGTATGGACCAAAACAAGAAAAAAAAAAGTCCAGTAAACATGTGTTCTAAAATGCATACTTTAAGAGCTATGAGCACTTTAACATCTTTGCTACATAACTCTTCTAATGAACAAATGCTCATAACTTTTAAGGTATGCATTTTAAAGCACATGTTTACTCGACCTTTTTTTCTTGTTTTGGCCCATACTGCCATTTCCCAAAATATGGAAAGCAAAGAGCATGCAGTATCGAAGATGAGAAATTGCTCGTAGCTCTTAAGGTACGCATTTTCCACCCTATGTTTACTGGGACTCTTTTTGCTTCGGTTTACTTCACGAAAACGGTGGAAACAAAGGAATACCATGCTACGTCGCTTTAAATAATTCTCGTAAATCTTAGATACTTTTCACTATTTTTTATTCATAAGACAATAAGACTTGCTCTGCTCGTCGCACAAACCATGAATACTAACAAGATGGCTGCCTTTCAGCACACACAAAAGATTACGTCCCTCCACTACAACGTAACAATCGAAAGTGTATCTTAACTCCTTCTTGGAGTATAAAACAAAAGAGAATCCAATATGAACATTACAGAGATTATATTCTACATTCCTCTCAATTTAATCTTTGGCGCAGACTTTAAAGCATTGAATCTCTCTGCGTCGGCGTGTCATTACAACCTCTGCTAGTTAATGACAAGTTGTAGTGTCACTTTATTACAAGCAAGCATCGCCTCCTAACAGTTCGTCAACTATAAGCAGTGCGCAATACTGTAAAATCTGTTCACATCCTTCCGCATTCAATATCTTCTTAAGCGTAATAAAGGGACCACACCCTCATCACGAAAAACACCCCCCACAACGTACATCACCAGCCGCGCAATTCACTGTCGGCACTTCATCATGGCAGGCAACTTTCTCAAAGCATTCGCCAAACGCGAACCCTTCCCGATTTAACATTTCAAATCACAAGTTTCCAGTCATCCACTGTCCAGTGGTGTCCCTCTTTGCACCACCTCCAGTATCGCTTAGTATTGGCAACAGCAACGGGTACTGCTGCTCGAGCACTGTACCCCATTCTTCTCAACTGCCTACGCACAGTCACTGTGATAGCTGTACTGCTGGGAGCACTTTGGAAATCACGAGTGATCCTTTCAGTTGATTTCATGCGAATTTTTGTACCCACCCAGTGCAGTGCTGGACAGTCCCTCTCTGTGAGTACATGCATGAATGAAAGTCTCTCGGTGTACATGCCGCGTCAATTCAGGATAAAACTCCAAGCTTTCGACCACTACCTCCAAGGTAGTCGTCAAGGTTAAAACTGACTGTCGTAAACTGGCGGGGTTTCCACTTTTACATGCAAAGGACTGCTTCTGATTGGCTGGAATACGTTATAGCAACAGCTATATGGCACGTAGTGAAGTGGTGCCATCTACTTCTATAGATGTTTCTATCCCATGTTGCTTGCAGCGCCATCCCTTGAATCAGGAGGTAAAGTGCGAGAAGTTTTTCTCTGCGATTTTTCTTTATCCAGTGCACTCTTCCAAGTGTTGCTAAGTGCATAACCGGCACCCTGATTCAAGGGATGGCGCTGCAAGCAACACGGGATTGAAACTACATCTATGGAAGTAGAGGGCACCACTTCACTACGCGCCATATCGCTGTTGCTAGAACGTATTCCAGCCAATCAGAAACCGTCCTTTGCGTATAAAAGTGGGAGCCTCGCCAGTTAACGAACGTCAGTTTTAGCCCTGACAACGACCATGGAGGTAGTGGTCGAAAGCTTGGAGTTTTATCCTGAATTGACGCGGCATGTGCACCGGCAGACTTTTATTCACGAAATACGTCGCGAAAGACTTCGTAGCCATGCACTGTGCACGGTATTGATTTTGCAGTGGTTGTTTCTTCGCGTTTCCACTTTTCAATCACACCACCAATAGTCGACTTGGGCACCTTTAGGAGGACTGAAACGTCCGCGATGGATTTATTGCTGAGGTGACATACGATGACTAGTCCACATTCGAAGTCACTGAGCTCTCCAGGCCGACCCATTGTCGCGTTACTGTTTCTCTGTTGACAACACCATACTTCCTGCCTCCTATCACTCCTGACTGAAAGGATCGTCTCGTGTGAGATCTAGTGGTCTATTCCGCATTACGTTGGGGTGTCCGGACACTTTTGATCAGGCAATGTAGATAGAGTTCTTCCGGGAAAGGACACTTCCCGTATGGAAAGCGCCACTCGTTCGTAAGTTTCCACGCTACTGTCAAACTACTCAGAAGTACTCGAGCATGCGCAATTTCAAACTCTCTGAGGTCACTGCCGGAACAAAGCCTTCGTGTTTTGTTACAGTACGCGGCTGTGACCGTGAGAGTGTTGCGCTTTAGACGGGGAGTAAATAGGAAGTTGGCCGGAAGCGTGGTGGCGACCCCTGGCGAGCCGGAGCGCGGCGGAAACTGCGCAGGTCGGCGGCTGTGGTCGGCAGGTACCGCTACAGAGCCGGGCCAGGCCAGACGGTGGAAGGCCGCGGCCGGTCTGCATTCCTTGCCCATACGGGCTGCGCGGAGGCAGCGCCCGCTCGGTATGCGTAGCGCGGCGCCCGCCCAGTGTCCGAGCGGCCAATCAGGCTGAGGTTCCGCACGGACGCGCAGACCTTCCTTCCGGTGGCGCTGCGTTCCCGCCGCGAATCCCAGTCAAGGGCGGGCGCGCCGTTCTGCGCACGCCAGCCTGTGGGGCACTACCATCTGGGCCTGCTGATAAACTATCGAGATATTTCAAGAAATATCTACAAATATTTCTCCAACATGTTGTTGTTGTTGTGGTCTTCAGTCCTGAGACTGGTTTGATGCAGCTCTCCATGCTACTCTATCCTGTGCAAGCTGCTTCATCTCCCAGTACCTACTGCAACATACATCCTTCTGAATCTGCTTAGTGTAGTCATCTCTTGGTCTCCCTCTACCGTTTTTACCCTCCACGCTGCCCTCCAATACTAAATTGGTGATCCCTTGATGCCTCAGAACATGTCCTACCAACCGATCCCTTCTTCTGGTCAAGTTGTGCCACAAACTTCTCTTCTCCCCAATCCTATTCAATACTTCGTCATTAGTTATGTGATCTACCCATCTGATCTTCAGCATTCTTCTGTAGCACCAAATTACGAAAGCTTCTATTCTCTTCTTGTCCAAACTATTTATCGTCCATGTTTCAGTTCCATACATGGCTACAGTCCATACAAATACTTTCAGAAATGACTTCCTGACACTGAAATCTATACTGGATGTTAACAAATTTCTCTTCTTCAGAAATGCTTTCCTTCCCATTGCCAGTCTACATTTTATATCCTCTCTACTTCGACCATCATCAATTATTTTGCTCCCCAAACAGCAAAACTCCTTTACTACTTTGTGTGTCTCATTTCCTAGTCTAGTTCCCTCAGCATCACCCGACTCAATTCGACTACATTCCATTATCCTCTTTTTGTTTTTGTTGATGTTCATCTTATATCCTCCTTTCAAGACACTATCCATTCCGTTTAACTGCTATTCCAAGTCCTTTGCTGTCTCTGACAGAATTACGATGTCATCGGCGAACCTCAAAGTTTTTATTTCTTCTCCATGGATTTTAATACCTACTCCGATTTTTTCTTTTGTTTCCTTCACTGTTTGCTCAATATACAGATTGAATAACATCGGGGAGAGACTACAACCCTGTCTCACTCCCTTCCCAACCACTGCTTCCTTTTCATGTCCCTCAACTCTTATAACTGCCATCTGGTTTCTGTACAAATTGTAAATAGCCTTTCGCTCCCTGTATTTTACCCCTGCCACCTTCATAATTTGAAAGAGAGTATTCCAGTCAACATTGTCAAAAGCTTTCTCTAAGTCTACAAATGCTAGAAACGTAGGTTTGCCCTTCCTTAATCTAGCTTCTAAGGTAAGTCGTAGGCTTAGTATTGCCTCACGTGTTCCAACATTTCTACGGAATCCAACTGATCTTCCCCGAGGTCGGCTTCTACTAGTTTTTCCATTCATCTGTAAAGAATTCGCGTTAGTATTTTGCAGCCGTGACTTATTAAACTGATTGTTCGGTAATTTTCACATCTGTCAACACCTGCTTTCTCTGGGACTGGAATTATTATTTTCTTCTTGAAGTCTGAGGGTATTTCGCCTGTCTCGTACATCTTGCTCACCAGATGGTAGAGTTTTGTCAGGACTGGCTCTCCCAAGGCCGTCAGCAGTTCCAATGAAATGTTGTCTACTCCGGGGGCCTTGTTTCGACTCAGGTCTTTCAGTACTCTGTCAAGCTCTTCACGCAGTATCGTATCTCTCATTTCATCTTCATCTACATCCTCTTCCATTTCCATAATATTGTCCTCAAGTACATCGCCCTTGTATAGACCCTCTATATACTCCCTCCACCTTTCTGCTTTCCCTTCTTTGCTTAGAACTGGGTTTCCATCTGAGCTCTTGATGTTCATACAAGTCGTTCTCTCATCTCCAAAGGTATCTTTGATTCTCCTGTAGACAGTATCTATCTTACCCCTAGTGAGATAAGCCTCTACATCCTTACATTTGTCCTCTAGCCATCCCTGCTTAGCCATTTTGCACTTCCTGTCGATCTCATTTTTGAGATGTCTGTATTCCTTTTTGCTTGCTTCATTTATTGCATTTTTATATTTTCTCTTTTCATAAATTAAATTCAATATTTCTTCTGTTACCCACGGATTTCTACTAGTCCTCGTCTTTTTACCTACTTGATCCTCTGCTGCCTTCACTACTTCATCCCTCGAAGCTACCCATTTTTCTTCTATTGTATTTCTTTCCCCCATTCCTGTCAATTGCTCCCTTATGCTTTCCCTGAAACTCTGTACAACCTCTGGTTCTTTTAGTTTATCCAGGTCCCATCTCCTTAAATTCCCACTTTTTTGCAGTTTCTTCATTTTTAAACTACAGGTCATAACCACTAGATTGTGGTCAGAGTCCACATCTGCCCCTGGAAATGTCTTGCAATTTATAACCTGGTTCCTAAATCTCCGTCGTACCATTATATAATCTATCTGAAACCTGACAGTATCTCGAGGCTTCTTCCATGTACACAGCCTTCTTTTATGATTCTTGAACCAAGTGTTAGCTATGATTAAATTGTGCTCTGTGCAAAATTCTACCAGGCGGCTTCCTCTTTCATTTCTTACCCCCCCCCCCCCAAACCATATTCACCTACTACGTTTCCTTCTCTCCCCTTTCCTACTACCGAATTCCTGTCACCCATGACTATTAAATTTTCGTCTCCTTTCACTATCTGAATAATTTCTTTTATTTCATCATACATTTCTTCAATTTCTTCGTCATCTGCGGAGCTAGTTGGCATATAGACTTGTACTACTGTAGTAGGTGTGGACTTCGTATCTATCTTGGCCACAATAATGCGTTCACTATGCTGTTTGTAGTAGCTTACCCGCATTCCTATTTTCCTATTCATTATTAAACCTACTCCAGTATTACCCCTATTTTATTTTGTGTTTGTAACCCTGTAGTCACCTGACCAGAAGCCTTGTTCCTCCTGCCACCGAACTGCACTAATTTCCATTATATCTAACTTTACCCTATCCATTTCCCTTTTTAAATTTTCTAACCTACCTGCCCGATTAAGGGATCTGACATTCCACGCTCCGATCAGTAGAACGCCAGTTTTCTTTCTCCTGATAACGACATCCTCTTGAGTAATCCCCGCCCGGAGATCCGAATGGGGGACTATTTTACCGCCGGAATATTTTACCCAAGAGGACGCCATCATCATTTAACCATACAGTAAAACTGCATGCCCTCGGGAGGATATCGAAATGGCAATTTCCAGTGCCGATATTTTTATTTCATATTTTACTTTTTCGTGCAATTTTCGGTAAACATTTGAAATTGTAGAACACCATAATTTTCTTTCACCGTGTGAAGGAGTCTTACTAGTTTCTGAGCTTCCATCATGTCCAGTCTTTCACTTTGACTGTGTGAAGGAAGTACAGGTGATCCAAAGAAGAAGTCCGATTGCAAAGGGGATATATAGGGTGTTACAAAAAGGTACGGCCAAACTTTCAGGAAACATTCCTCACACACAAAGAAAGAAAATATGTTATGTGGACATGTGTCCGGAAATGCTTACTTTCCATGTTAGAGCTCATTTTATTACTTCTCTTCAAATAACATTAATCGTGGAATGGAAACACACAGCAACAGAACGTACCAGCATGGCTTCAAACACTTTGTTACATGAAATGTTCAAAATGTCCTCCGTTAGCGAGGATACATGCATCCACCCTCCGTCGCATGGAATCCCTGATGCGCTGATGCAGCCCTTGGAGAATGGCGTACTGTATCACAGCCGTCCACAATACGAGCACGAAGAGTCTCTACATTTGGTACCGGGGTTGTGTAGACTAGAGGTTTCAAATGCCTCCATAAATGAAAGTCAAGAGGGTTGAGGTCAGGAGAGCGTGGAGGCCATGGAATTGGTCCGCCTCTACCAATCCATTGGTCACCGAATCTGTTGTTGAGAAGGGTACGAACATTTCGACTGAAATGTTCAGGAGCTCCATCGTGCATGAACCACATGTGTCGTACTTGTAAAGGTACATGTTCTAGCAGCACTGGTAGAGTATCCCGTATGAAATCATGATAACGTTCTCCGTTGAGGGCAGGTGGAAGAACATGGGGCCTAATCAAGACATCACCAACAATGCCTGACCAAACGTTCACAGGAAATCCGTGTTGATGACGCGATTGCACAATTGCGTGCGGATTCTGTGAAAATTTACAATTTGACCACGTTGGAATGAAGCCTCATCCGTAAAGATAACATTTGCATTGAAATGAGGATTGACACATTGTTGGATGAACCATTCGCAGAAGTGTACGCGTGGAGGCCAATCAGCTGGTGATAGTGCCTGCACACAGTGTACATGGTACGGAAACAACTGGTTCTCCCGTAGCACTCTCCATACAGTGAAGTGGTCAACGTTACCTTGTACAGCAGCAATTTCTCTGACGCTGACATTAGGGTTATCGTCAACTGCACGAAGAATTGCCTCGTCCATTGCAGGTGTCCTCGTCGTTTTAGGTCTTCCTCAGTCGCGAGTCATACGCTGGACTGTTCCGTGCTCCCTACGACGCCGATCAATTGCTTCGAACGTCTGCCTGTCGGGACACCTTCGTTCTGGAAATCTGTTTCGATACAAACGTACCGCGCCACGGCTATTGCCCCGTGCTAATCCATACGTCAAATGGGCATCTGCCAATTCCGCATTTGTAAACATTGCATTGACTGAAAAAACCACGTTCGTAATGAACACTAACCTGTTGATGCTACCTACTGATGTGCTTGATGCTAGTACTTTAGAGCAATGAGTCGCATGTCAACACAAGCACCAAAGTCAACAGTACCTTCTTTCAATTGTACCAACTGGCGGTGAATCGAGGAAGTGCAGTAAGTACTGACGAAACTAAAATGAGCTCTAACATGGAAAGTAAGCGTTTCCGGACACATGTCCACATAACATATTTTCTTTATTTGTGTGTGAGGAATGTTTCCTGAAAGTTTGGCCGTACCTTTTTGTAGCACTATATATATATATTATAGGGAGAGAGAGGTATCGGGGGTGTATGTGTGAGTGGAAATAATAAGATATCCGATGTGAAGAAATAGCACACCAGTTGCGCTGTGCTATTTCTTCACGTCAGCATTCTACAAAAACAGTTTCTGAAACTGATGAACAAAAGAGCTAAATGACAAGATTGTCTCTGCGGTGGCCGGAGGCACGTGAGGAGAAATGCTGACGTAATCGGCGCTACGAACAGAAAGTGCAACGTTTAACTTCACCACGCAATTTTGACACTACAATTGCTACGCCGCTGGCGTTTGCAGAAACGACAAAATAGGATAGTCGACAAGGAGTGTTCAGGGCAAATCCGATGTGACGAAACCGAACGACGGGCCCATCCGACACCTTTTATTTTGCCACTGGCATGGAGTTACCATTCTCAGCAAAGTAGTTATCGCCGAGCATAAACGTGCAAGGTTTTCCTTCCTATTCTTGCTGTAAGGGGGGATAAGCAGGCTGCTAGCTTGTTGGTGTATAGAATATCTAATAATAAATCAATACTTATATATACAGCTCCACAACCGGCAGCGTATTTACAATGTGCAGCCAATATTTTTAGGGCGGTACGTCGACATATCGATATGTCGAAGATAATTTTTTAAACATTGATATATAGTTTTCCTGAGATTTTTAAAAATATCAACACTCCTACTACCATCTAGTAAGTACTTTCTTGGAAAGCGCTTTCACCACCACCACCACCAGCATCACCAGCATCATGATCGCCTACGTTGTACAGTGATGAAACTGTCTCACGTGTGCAGAGCAGCACATCCTCTACTCGACACATTTACATCTGATGGACAGGTGCGTAACTAGAAATAGGCTATAGAGAATTACTGGGGCTGCTCGAAAGGAGCGCGAAATTAATCTATACCACAGGGATGCTACGGTGGTTGCGGACACAATCGTATACAGGGGACTGCACTCATACGATCCTACGGAATCTAATTCAGATAGATATGACCTACCTGAACGAACTTAAGGACACTCTTCCTTGCCAAACTGAAGCCATTATTAAGCCTCGTGTTGTGGTCCGGTGTGATTATTTAGGCGTTGATACTGGAAAACGTTTCTATCTTCCGTGACGCACTGTACAGTGGCTTGCAAAGTATATTTGTAAACGTAGGCTTGCCTGAAATAATCACTTAACTGACAAATGATAGTTACGCGCTGTTATTCCACCTGGTCCCTGTGCTAAAAAGGCACGATTTCACTACAGATAGCAAGCTCGTACTCTGGCGTCAGTTCATTTTCTTGTGTTTCTGCTGTATGCGGCTACGAAGTGTGATCTAATTTGTCGTGCCTCCCAGCGTCCGCAAGGGAGGGCAAGAGGGGGCACCTGGACACAGACTTTGCATCCATCTGTTCTCTGCGGAATTCTCTCTAACGTCTAGCAATGAAAGGCTGCGACTTCAATAAACTGCAGATTTAACAATGCCAACCGAGACGACAAATACTGCCGACTTAACAATGACTATACACCGTGGGTTTTCTTGGTTGTGACCGCCCACAGGAAATCCTGTCGATTCCTTGGTGCGGCTGCAATTCCGGCGCTGACCAGCAATCAAGCACAGTGCCGAAATGGTCTTTGTTCTGTCGCTTCGTCGTTCAGTCCTTACCGAGCTGCAGATAGGAGATGGTCCAGCACCTGGTGCTCGGATTTCGTCGCCAATTCGCGACACGTCATAAACATGGCCATGCCCGTCATTCCTCTCCAGTTCTCTACGGACAACCAATCCTTACTCCACAATAGAATCAAGACAACAGTTTACCATTTGCCTGTGGTCAGGGAAAACCCTTAAGGCTTGTAGATTCTACGTTCAGTTTTACACGAAAGAACTACTAAACAGAGCCATGCTATATACAGGGCGATCCACATAAACCTTAACTATTTCAATGGGTAAAAATTTCCCTTCGAAAGCTCGTAGAAACGGGAACGTTGTTTTAATGATATGTGTAGCTCTGCGAGAATCAGACGTACAACCCGTCGTTGCAAGTTCATTGTTGTTTCTGCGCATGATGTCCTCGACTCTGTGTAATGCCGCGCTTGCTCTGCCCGTGTTCATTCGTAGTCTCTTCAGCCGCGGTTTGTGAAGTCTGAGTGTGTAGTTCGGGCCGCATGACAATAACGAGCACATTAGTGATTCATTCCCAGTGTTTAGCTGACAGAAACACGCAGTACACACTTCGAGAGCGGATTTTTATTGCGAAAACATATTGGAAGGCAGACCCTCTGGTTACACACAATGGGCACTCAAGAGAATTCAATGCGCGCGATGTCCCAACAAAGGCACAAATTTTATCGATTGTAAGGAAGCTGGAGACAACTGGTGTTCTAAACAGTGACAGCATTAAACACTGACGACCACTGAACGGAGCAGTTATTGATTGTGTTGGAAGACGTTTGGAGATGTCTCCAAGGAAATGGTTGCGTCAATTGAGTCACGAGACACGTATTTCATATGACACAAGTCAGACAGCTGCGAAGAAATCAGAATTCCGACAGTAAAGAGTGCAAATGGCACAGTAAGAGACAGACCATGAGAGAAGAATTCTTGCTGTCGACTGTTTCTCTGGTTTCTGATTCAACGTCCAGATATTCTGTCGTTAGCTTTCTATACAGATAATGCATGGTTCCACCTGTTAGGGTACATCAACACACGAAACAGCAGATAGTGGGCTGCTGTAAAACCCCCACATCATCCACGAAACACCACTGCATAATGAAAAGGTTGAAGTGTGTTGCGCAGTTTCGGTTTCCCTATTGGAGGTGTTTAATTTCTCATTATTGAAGTACGAATAAATTATTTTTGTCGATATTTGCTAGCTTTTTTTCCCTAGTTCGTTGGATACTCTGGATTAATCATATGAGGATGTAATTTCAGCTCACATGATTCTAAAATTGGCACCCATATTCATATTTGGAAATGTGTACTTTCATGTACTACTGAAATATTCGTAAGTATTTAGGTAGCAAAATAATCTACCTTCAAAGTATTAATAATAGAAAACTGTTTCGAGATAAAACAGTTTTTCTGTACTGCTTGTCAAATCCACTTCTTGGGACAACTACAGCTGAACTTGAAGTCGGACGAACACAGGTTGGGGGCGGTTCACAATTAAATAAGATACTGACTGACATGGCATGGAGCCTGTATTTGTTTTCGAAGAAGTCTCATTCCAAGCGTACTGAATTCCATACGTAAACAAATGACGCCTCTACCTCCACAGTGCGTCCGTAAGTGGATACATTTGTGCCTTGAGCCGGTGTCTGGAACAGTAACTGTGCTATGTAGGCATGTATGGAATACGTCATTCAGGGGCCACTGGTCTGTAGACCGTTCCAGAGGCGAACCACAGCTGCGACGTGTTCTGGTGGGAGCAACCGACGCGAGGGATCGCTCGCCGGTCCACATCGGCACGAAACAGTTCGCCCGCGCCCCTCCCGGAACTCGCCTATTTAAGCGCTATCTGTTTGCCCAACACAAACACGGAATGCTGCTCTTCCACTTGAGATAGCTCGCCTTCCTGCCTGATACAGGCCCCAGGCAGCACGCCCGCTACCGCTGGGCTCCTCTTATCCGAGGTGTGCGCTCAGCTGCTTCCTCCGTCAGATTTTCTCGCAGACGGAAAGCTCTCAGTGTACTTCAAAACCTTGTGAAACTGTGTAAAACAAGACCAGCTTTTGGAAATCAAGATATACAATTCAGCAAACGCGAAACCTTTTATCTCGAATATTATAAAATACGAATACTGTAACATTAAATGCCAACCAAATAAATATGATATCGCAGTGCCTGTGTTGATCAAAAGTACGATGTAGTGTTCCTTCGGACATCCAAAACTGCCCGAAGAAAGAGGCACTACGGCGGCGACGGTCGCTATGAAGTACATCAAATGCATTCGCAGTTGGGAATAACGACGACAGTGAAAATTTGTACCGCATCGGGACACGAACCGGTATTTCCCGAACGGTCGCCTTATCATTAAGCTATTCCAGCACGCGTCACGGGCAGACTGAAACTTCCACATGTCAATCGTGTGTCTGACCGTGAGGAGTGCTCGGACAGCTTAATGGAAAAGCGACCGCAAGCGATAAATAGGAAATCACGGTTCGAGTACTGGTCCGGCACATTTTCATTGTCATTCCATTATAAAGCTGATGGTCTCATATTCGCAACTGCGAATACATTTCACGTATTCCACAACGGGTTGTAGTCGCCGCAGTGCCTTTTGCGTCGCACTTCTGAATAACACAGGCATGGCAATAACATATTTATCCAGCGACTTTGACCTAAAATGTCTCCCCTGTACAGAAATATATATAATTAATGCATAAGTGCAGGTTGAAGACACATGGTTGACGACAAGTGGAAATTTGGGTCTCGCCGTGAAGCGTGCTCGAACAGCATAATGGCAAAGCGTCCGCTCGCGATTAGTGGCAAATCTGGGTTCGAGTCCCGGTTCGACACAAATTTCCATTGTCTTCATTGCTTTATACAACTGATGGTTGTCGATATTAGCAACTGCGAATGCAGTTCATGTATGTCAAATAGATATGTTTCGTACTGATAATGCCTTCATAAAATACAAACTGCTCCTCTTTTCACATTTACATGTTTCAGTGTTTCACTATCATGTGTTTTCTCTCTTTTTGCTAATATACAACATACAGTCGTTCATGAAGCTGCCTGTCAGCTGATATTTCCGCACTGCTTTTTATCTGCAATAACTGAGGTTTTCCGTATTGTCAAAGTTTTAAGGAACTGTACTCGATGTTTAGGACACACACACACACACACACACACACACACACACACACACACACACACAGAGAGAGAGAGAGAGAGAGAGAGAGAGAGAGAGAGAGAGAGAGAGAGAGAGAGAGAGAGCGCAGTCAGTTTGACAGAACCTTGGGACCGCAGAAACCACAAAAATTGCAAATAAAAAGGCGGCTACACGAACAACAGTATTTAGCATTATTAAATAAAAAAATAGGATCCGAAACATCATTGGAACACGTGCGGGAGAAAACATAGAAGGAGTAAATTGTATCTGCTCAAACGTTTTCCAAAGATGTTGATTCGCTGAAGCGCACAGGAAAGTGACATTTCACCTCAATGTGCATATTTAAAAGAGTCTGGAATTATTTCCACAAACCTTTGTGTTGCTCTAGTACAGATTGGACGCGAAATGCAGATATTCCAAATTATGTGACCAACTTCAAATAAGCATTAGAAACCACAACAACGTCAACGAGCATTTTCTGGGATTCTGGGAGATGCGCGGACCCGGAGCGAGTCCGTACGGTGGATAAACTACAAGGGCTGGTGTGCCGACAATGTGTGTATGCAGTTTTCCGAGGACTTTCGCATGAGATAACACTGGACGCAGAAAGGTGGGGCACACAACTATCGTCCCATGGGGGAAAGGGTGGCGACACGAAGGGCTACGGTCACCCTATACTACTAACATTGCCAAATCCTAAAATTAACATGCCGACCCTTGAAGACGCGAGTAGACACCAGCATAATGAAGAAAGATACGTGACTGGTTTCCCACACAAATATTATGATGGAATATGTATTCCGAAATCGATCATGCATGTTGTACGTGTAATAAACATTAAAAGCAGCCCGAGGAAGTCAGCAATGTTACACATAATTAAAAACAATAACTTCAAATGCTTTACCCTTTCAGAAATATAACCCATGTCCTGAAATTTAAGCAGAATTAAATACAATCACGCTTCAAAATTCCATGGATATCGACGTCAGCAGTGACCTTACCAAGGGATTAAGAATGGACAGGAATGGAGAAGTAAATCTGGGATGAAGTTATCCACGCCTCCTCCTCAAGTATCCACCAAAAATACACTACTGGCCATTAAAATTGCTACACAAGAAGAAATGCAGATGATAAACAGGTATTCATTGGACAAATATATTATACTGGAAATGACATGTCATCATATTTACGCGCAATTTGGGTACATTGATCATGAGATATCGGTATCCCGAACAACCACCTCTGGCCATAATAGCGGCCTTGACGCGTCTGGGCATGAGTCAAACAGAGCTTGGATGGCGCGTACAGGTACAGCTGCCCATGCAGCTACAACACGATACCACAGTTCATCAAGAGTAGTGACTGGCTTATTGTGACGAGCCAGTTGCTCGGCCACCATTGACCAGACATTTTCAATTGGTAAGCGATCTGGAGAATGTGCTAGCCAGGGCAGCAGTCGAACATTTTCTGTATCCAGAAAGGAACGTACAGGACGTGCAACATGCAATCGTGCATTATCCTACTGAAATGTAGTGTTTCTCAGGGTTCGAATGAAGGGTAGAACCACGGGTCGTAACACATCTGAAATGTAACGTCCACTGTTCAGAGTGCCGTCAATGCGAACAAGAGGTGACCGAGACGTGTAACTAATGGCACCCCATACCATCTCGCCCGGTGATACGCCAGTATGGCGATGACGAATACACGCTTCCAATGTGCGTTCACCGCGATGTCGCTAAACACGCATGCGATCATCATGATGCTGTAAACAGAACCTGGATTCATCTGAAGAAATGAGCAATGCAACACATTTTTTCTCGGCAAGTTTCGCTTGAGGAGAAAAAAAGCAGCATTTGTTGTGGGACATCGTGCAATAGTCCTTATAGTTCCATGACGTTCCGACAGGTGGCGGCGCTATAGGTAGCTTTCAACGCGGCGTCCGTAACGGAGGTGCGTTCCAGAGCGCTGTCGCTGGGTTTCCTTTGGCGGTAAATCAGAACATCGCAGATATTCGTAGGCGCTTGCAGAATGTCTACGGCGGAACAAATGCACGGGCAGTCGTTGGGCAAGGCGTCTATCATCATCGGAACACGGTCGCGCAAACCTGCCCGATCTCCAGCGTGCTGGCCTGTCACGCACAGCTGTGACGCCTGCAACTTTGGAACGTGCGTACACTCTCACTCGTCGTGATCGACGAACCACAAGCAAACACCTCGCTGCTCAACTGGACGTTTCTGCTCGTAGTGCTGATGCACTCGTCTACCAGGTGGCGTACTTCAAAGTGTAAGACCGTTGGATTCCTCGCCGCCTAACGGAAGACCATAAAGAGCAACGACTGTTCATCTGTACGAAACTGCTTCGCATTCAGAGGCTGATAGTGACAATTTTATATCGAGCATCGCCATAGGCGATGAAACATGGGTTCACCACTTTGAACCGGTAAGAAAACGGCAATCCCTAGAGTTCCTCAGAGGAAAAAGTTCAAAGCCGCACCCTCAGCCGGTAAAGTCATGGCGGCGGTCTTAGGGACTCTGAAAAGAATATTCTGGTTGATGTCATTCCTCAACGTGCAACGATCAACTCTGAAGTGAATTGTGTTACACCCAGGAAGCTGAAGGAACGGCTTGAGCTTCCTCGTCGCCACGAAAATGCGAACGAACTTCTCCATGACAAGTCACGGCCCCACAGAGGTCTGGGTACGTAAGATGAGCTCAAGGGACCTCAGAGCAGCTCACTGGACTGTTCTTTCTCTTCTACCCTACACCCTGGATCTCGCACCTTTCGACTTCCATCTGTTTGCCCCAATGAAGGATGCACTCAGCGGGGACAGTACGTGGATAATTGATGCAGTAAGACGCTGGCTCCGATGTCGACCAGTTTAGTGGTACCATGCAGGCGTACACAGGCCCTCGCAATAATGCGATGTAAGGTCGTCGCATTGAACGGGGAATATGTTGAAAGATAGGGTTTTGTAGGAAAAGAGAGAGGAATAATATGGTGTACTGGAATCCTGAATAAAACCAACCTGCTCAAAAAATGTCACTACTTACTGAGCACCCCACGCAGAAAGCTGGACGTCAATTTTGAGGCCCGCTTCTCACGAAGGTTAGTTGACTACCTTCACAATTTCATCACCAGTTGAAGTCAACTTTAAGCAGAGGTCTCTGTAAAATAAGAGACGAAAGCGCAACGGTCTCGTGAGACACGATCGGAATTGCACAGACTACGTACTTTTGGGCGAAATATCAGGTTATTCCACTAATGAGCTTTCAGCAGCAGAAAGTATGGCGTTTAGCCTAGTTGACGTTCGTCTCCACGGGAAGGAGTGGAAACTGTGAGCCTTGGAAACCATTCAGACGGCTACGCTGTAACAAAATAGCTCGTGTGTTCAGAACACTCTCAACACACACGATGCCATTAGAGTATAGGGCTGATCCGAATTCTACATTCACAGCAGTTTCCGCTCTAGAGAGGAACCTGAATTAAGGTCGGTTCGAATACTGCAGTGCCTTAATAGTCCCGGTCCTGTAGGAGGTGGTTTGCCTTTGCCTTACTCCGATCTTTGAACTATCTTGCCCTGCCAGCTACGTGGGAAATTACAGTTCAACGTCGACTCCGACTACAATGCAGCCTGCCACATTTCTCATTAACAAATCACTGCACTGGCTGAAAGAAGCGATACTGACAGAATAAGTATCAGGACCGAGGGTGATCGAACCCTAGAACCTCTGGATTGCTAGAATCGTACTAATCATCGAACCTCGCCTACACACAGCCAGATTTCCCTACGTCAAATATCAAAGAAATTGCTCTCAATCTTTTCCTATTTACGAGTCTGTCTTTTTCCATTTCTCAATCAGTCAGGTCAAATGAGAGATTTGGAGTTAAGAACCACGCTATACCGGTTGACAACCTGATGGAAGGTTTCGAGTCTGGCGAATGCATGGAGAATGTTACCTGCCATCACGTGTAATGCCAGCAATGGAGTACAAATGAGGTGGAGTTACGGTATAGATATGATCTTCATAGTTAGGATGTGGTTCCCTTATTGCGCTTAAGAAAACGCTAAACGCGAAAGGATTTGGACACCTTTTACTACTCTGTGTATTACGTACAACACAGGAACGCTTCGGAGATTATAATTTACTGGCACTCAGTCATAAAATAGCATCTCTGAGGGAGTGGATTGTGGACAGCAACATTGCTGAAATGAACTGGCCAACCCAAAACCTCGACCTGGACCCAAGGAACATCTTTGGGAATAGTTACAGCGTCGACTTCGCTCCATATCCCAACGTCCAACATCAATAATTATTGTAGTTTCGGTTCTTCGCGAAGCGAAATTGTCGTTCCTATTCACTCATTCAGACACACACAATCGAAAGTGTCCTCAGGAGAGTTCAGGCCGTCATAAAGGCGAAGGATGGACGCAGCACCCCCATATTAATGTCCACTAATAGGTGTCCGGATACTTTTGACCAGATAGAATATACATACAGTATTGTAAAAGTTGGCCTAGTATATGGGATAGCGTCCAGCCCAGAACACTGGGCGCCACAATGTTGTCTTTTTGTTAAGTTTTTTTTTCGGGTTTGTAGTGGAATACACGGAAGTTTTATTTATAGAAAGTTGTGGACAAAAACGTAAAGAAGATTTTAATATACAACAACAGAACAGATAAAAACTGTGCGCGAGACCAGAACATGAATCCTTGTCTTTCGTGGACAATGCACTAATCCTGAGCTATCCAAGAACAACTCAATTCATGACGCGCCCACAAAGCTTCCATTCTGCTAGCACACTCTACTAGAAGAAAAGATACCTCGAAGAAATGTTTTAACTGTAGCCTACTGGTTGTATCCAGAAAAACTGTTTCACACTGTAGCGGAATGTGCGCTATTCTGAAACTTCTCGGCAGATAAAACTGTGCCGAATTGGGACTCCAACTTAGAAACTTGCCTTTCGAGGGCAAAGTTCTTTAACAGCCTGAGCAGTACTGTTTCGGAATCTTGCCCGGATAGCTCACGTGGAAACCCCACTGCCTGCAAAAGAGTAGTCCAGCAGAGTGCACGGTCTTCAGATTGAGACGAGTGTCGCTAAAATATACTAAACAGGAAGATAAAACAGTACGTAAAACACAGATAACGAAAGTTGGAAAACTAGTGCGTAGCCACACAGGAGTAAGGAACAAAGTATTGCTTCAGTACTAAAACATGAGCTACACAGGAAGAAACCGGCACAAGGAACTGAAACAATATAGCAGATGGATGTGGCTGGCTAACCGCAAGAATACAATAGGAGGAGCTGCAACACACTAAAACCTCCAGCCTACAAGTTCAGGCCAGAGTCCAGACATATCACAAAACTTTAAAACCATAGTCACACTCATCTCATCATCAGCTAAAATAGAGGGCAGATCCCCACCAATATTGGCTTTATTCTTGCATCACGGCATAAAATGCACTCTGTTAATATACGGCGGAGAGAGATGAGCACACCAGTTTAGTCTTCGAGTAAGCTTCAAAACGAGTCAGACGGCTGTAAAGCGATAGATCTATGCTATGGAAAATAGGATCCATCGATGGCCAGCGTCCTCCCTCAGGAAGCGAAGGTCGCGGGTTTCAGTCCTGCCCGTCGTTTGCTCAACAAAGTGTGACCCTACTGCTCGAAAACTGTCTTTAAATTTCAAGCGCGAAGGTAGTTCTGATGAAAGTGGGCCGCACTCTATAAACCTCACGGACAACCGTCGAATTACGAAATGTGCCGTAAAGGATGAAGACGTTTTGCGTAAAAGTAACCCACCATTAGATAACTTCAAGTACTCGCTTTGAGCAATTCAAGGGAACTGCGAAGAGGTTAGAACTTGTACGGTCTGGTAAGGATTGTACCCTGCAGTTATCTCAACGCGAATGAATAAGAGTCCTAGCAATTACTTTTGCACTGTGGATTAGATGATACGGACGATGAAATTGAACAAGGCAAGTATATACGAATAGCTGTCATAAATATCGCTAAGCCGACAATTTAGGAAGGAATCGCTCCAACTGACAAGGGGAGCTCTACATAGATCGCTCTGTGACACCTATTTCGGCTTAGGTGCCGAACCTCAATAGTTTCTGAGAAAAATGACGGTCAGTTTCGACAGCACTTCATCAGTCTGCACGCACGGCACATATGGATGAAACCCAATGTATCACATCACTGATGAAGGGAACATTATCGTTTCGAGGTGAGAAGGTTACGAAAATAGTTATGAGCCAACTGAATCACAAGACAATTACCCTTCCCAGTAAAAATTAACACTTGCCGAAAAACTTACCAAAATTTTTTGTTTGTCTCTAAGAAGTCCAACAAGACTGGAACGGGATCAGAATATGTAAGCAAAAGCCACGAAATTTGGAAAGCTCACAAAAGAAACCTGCCAACAGTTTTTGGGCAAGTTGTGCTATCTTACTAACAGATGTAGCAGTTACCGTATATTATTGATTCGTAGTGTCGACGAAACGATCCCTTCTTATGTATTGGGCTTTTTGTCAATGAAATCGGAATATCGACGTATTCATTAAAAGTTAATTCCGCCGAAGTGTACGCCGTTGTGTCAAACCTGTGTCGTATTCTTTCTCCGAAGAGTGAAGAACGACATTCGCCGATTACAGAAGCGCCCTATTTTAATCACACAGCAAATGGAAGCTGTGCAATTACAAGACACGCCTTGATCCATCATCCACTGCAGGCTCCAACTTTCGATAAAATGGTCCGCTGTGCGTGGTTTGGCGCAAAATTGCCGCCAAACAGCGAGGTATTTACCAAGGTAAACGAGATTTCTTTTTCCTAATGATATTCACGATAAAAAAATTTGGGTGTAACATACGTGCATTCGCACGTTGCTCATGGTGTTTCGAAATTTTATACTTTCAATGTTTTTGTACCTCCTTCTCCTTGTGGATGCACTTGTTGGTTCTCTTTAGGTACAGAAGTAAAAATCAAACCACGATTTGAAATTTTAGAATTTGCGCGTTTCTCATCTTCACTTACTATTAATGATATAAGATTATATAATATTTGTGATGATAGAACCTATTTTTTGTAACATTTGAAATACTTATTTCTTTTATGAATAATTCCATTGTATTTCAGCATGTATTAAAAAAATATTTATGACACATGGTTCAGCGACAACAAAACATTAAAAAATATCAGACTTAATCTAAACGCGGGTTGCAAAAATTCGAAATCATACTCTTAGCCACCGCGCTGCCAATTCAACTGGGCTTTGTACATCGCGGGCGCACTGATGAATAGACGTCGAAACTTAACTTATTTTCTCGGAAACAATAAATTGAGTGTCGTCACAAAACCAAAATTAAGTAGCCCTTTGTTTTCAGCCATCTTCAATACTGCGGCGTTTCCACTGTTACAGCGCCACCTGTGGAACGTTCCTCTAGTGAGCAAATACTTTGATTCTTCTCAATACAGCGCACACTACGAGGTCAGGGCACATATTTCAGTATTCTGCAAAATTTTATAAATTTAGCAATGGTGCTCGAAACATTTTGTGTAGCCACCACTGTCTGCAGCTACTTCAATTTAACGGTACTCTGCTGCAACTCCGTCCGACACTCACCATTAGACGGATACCCTATCGATCTACATCTACAGATGTGAAAATTACCGAACAATCAGTTTAATAAGCCACAGTTGCAAAATACTAACACGAATTCTTTACAGACGAATGGAAAAACTAGTAGAAGCCGACCTCGGGGAAGATCAGTTTGAATTCCGTAGAAACACTGGAACACGCGAGGCAATACTGACCTTACGACTTATCTTAGAAGAAAGATTAAGGAAAGGCAAACCTACGTTTCTAGCATTTGTAGACTTAGAGAAAGCTTTTGACAATGTTGACTGGAATACTCTCTTTCGAATTCTGGAGGTGGCAGGGGTAAAATAAGGGAGCGAAAGGCAATTTACAATTTGTACAGAAACCAGATGGCAGTTACAAGAGTCGAGGGACACGAAAGGGAAGCAGTGGTTGGGAAGGGAGTGAGACAGGGTTGTAGTCTCTCCCCGATGTTATTCAATCTGTATATTGAGCAAACAGTGAAGGAAACAAAAGAAAAATTCTGAGTAGGTATTAAAATCCATGGAGAAGAAATAATTTTGGGGAGCAAAATAACTGATGATGGTCGAAGTAGAGAGGATATAAAATGTAGACTGGCAATGGCAAGGAAATCGTTTCTGAAGAAGAGAAATTTGTTAACATCGAGTATAGATTTAAGTGTCAGGAAGTCGTTTCTGAAAGTATTTATATGGAGTGTAGCCATGTATGGAAGTGAAACATTGGAGGGCAGCGTGGAGGGTAAAAACCATAGAGGGAGACCAAGAGATGACTACACTAAGCAGATTCAGAAGGATGTATGTTGCAGTAGGTACTGGGAGATGAAGCAGCTTGCACAGGATAGAGTAGCATGGAGAGCTGCATCAAACCAGTCTCAGGACTGAAGACCACAACAACAACAACAACAACAACAACATATTAAGATCTTTTGCAGTGGTACGTAAGAAGTACAAAGTAAAACGTTAGTTTTTTTCTTGGAATGCCTCTTTAGACGGCGCCCTATTCGAACAATGGGAAGAGGAGACACAAGGTAGCTGGAGGCTTTTAAATGATGGATATTGGGGAGAAAGGCACAGCGACAAACGAAGAGGTGCTGAGAATAGCCAGAGAAGGAAAGTATCAACTGATATATTTGAACGTAAAAAATGGATTGGGAATATACCGAATTAAATATAAATAAATTTATGGAACAGTTTTATGATACGACTAGGGCAAGAGGAAATGATGAATGGAAAGATCCATGACAATGTGCTAAATCGATGCAGATACAACAATATGAAGCGATCGACTGAAAGAAGTGGTGGCAACAATTACCTGCACACATTGCAGAAAAAGTGATTATTGTCTCCTACACAGTTATGAAGTGACACGAAGTTTAACGTGGAGTCCAAAACACGTGGCAACTTGGTACTTTTCGCATTAAGAAATCTTTTCCACTGGTGAAAGAAGCGATAACTGAAAGAATAAATCCCATGACCGAGGACTGAACTCTGAGACCTTGGATTTGTAATCTAACAACGCGGAAATACGAGTATGAGGACATGAGCTTTCTCACACTTTTCTCAAAGATCAACATTACATATTTCTTCAATGAGAAATCCTTCATGTAGCTCAATGCGTCGGTGACCGGCGTGGACGATATACATGATCTGGCTGAGCTGGCGACCTCGCCAAGTGATTAACAAGTGAAATTACGAGAAAAGCCAGGGAGGGAGGGAGGGAGAGAGAGAGAGAGAGAGAGAGAGGGAGAGGGAGAGAGAGAGAGAGAGAGAGAGAGAGAGACTTAAGAAATTTACATAATTCAAGGCAGCACAGACGAAGCGAAACTGCGGAAACGCAACACCTTGTTTGTAACGAGGAAGTGAATCGACTTACGGCTGGGGACAAACAGGAACAGAGTGATTTAAAAAAACATTGCATAGCAAGGTACCCGCTTCCTACAATCGATCACCACAAAGTCACATCAACAAGAAAAGGATTTTAAAATTTTAGAAAGCATTACTTCAACGGAGAGTGAATGGCAATCGGTGTAAAACATTGAAAAGTAATTAAAAAAGTCTTGGTCACAGCAGATGTTTGTTTTGGTTAGCAACCGGTTTCGGTGAACAATTTTGACAATCTTCAAGCCGTAGAAACTGCCATACAATAGTAATACACATTCACAAGGATTTCTGTAACAAGCGGTGGTAACACGGCTAGAAATATCTTGAATGAAAGCTGCAATAATAGTTACGCCCATGGTGGCGGCTGGCGGTGGTGGATGGAGCAAGATCCGTCAGACCTGCTGAATTAGACAGTATTATTGGAGAATACATATTGTAAGCTCCGCTCTTCACATACGGCATTACATAACTCACAACCAGTCATGTAATTATTACTTGCAGTTAACTTTATCCTGAGAGGTGATAATTACAACTCCATGACTACAGCCAGTGGTAACCCCTTTCGGCCTGATTGCGATGCAGACACCGTGGCACGGACTTCACCATACAAAGGCGGCGGCTCAGGGGCAATTTTATCCATGATCGCTCAGTCTCAGTCCACCACTCACCGAGACTGGACAGTGTTTGTAAAATTTGCGCGCATTTCGCACGCTGGAGTCAGGCGACGTGGGCGCTCCGTAAGCACCTTCGTGTTCATGGACACAATTCTATAGCGACAGGGTGGTGCATTGCCTTCCTGAAGATTCACTGGCCTAAGGGATGCTACCGGTGAATAACAAGATCCACATAATCGACAGTACGTTAATGCAGTGTTCATCTATGAGAGGACGTATCTGGGGTCCATTTCATCCTTTATAATCATTCTCAAACGAGAATACGCCCACCACCTGCTCTTAAGAATGCCTTTATGCCCACGGAGAAATTAAATGGAGTAACGAAGAAAGACTGGCGAAGAATGCGCTCATGAGCTCACGATCCGTCACTAAGCTAATTAATAATTCGTACTCAAAGCTTACGTATTACTAATTTTATTTTACATATAAACATGGGCAAAAGATCTGTTTTAATGGAAATGTGTTTGTCTTGAGCCAACACAAAATCTACATAGAACTGATATGTATTTTAATGCGAAATTTCTTTGTATGTTATTTGATAGAGACCAATGATCCGACTGACGGGGGTGGAACTTCAGAGACAGGTGTACGGGTGTAAAAAGAATTATCATTTCTGTTGACTGAAGGCAGAACCACATTTTCCTCACTAAGTATTAGGAAGTAAACACTGACAAGAGAAGAACTTCACATGAATATCTTCTGAGACAAGTTTAAAATGCTCTCCCATAAGTTTACATCGTCAACTATTCTGTAAATATTAAAGTTTGTACAGTAGACTTTCCGTAAATGTTACTTTATTTTTAAGACTGATTAAAAAACATGTCTTCGTGTTGTATGTGTGGCAATCATGACGATTATACAAAATGTCTTTCGGTGCAAATCATAAAAATAAATTAATATTCCAGCGCATTTTCATGAGTTCATCAACCTAACATCGGCTGTAGGCACCAAAGTAGTGACCGCAGCACGGCAACGGAAAAGCTAGGGTAGCCTCCCTGCGCCCATCCGTATTTCCGTGGTTTATAACGAAGTGATCAGGGCTGGCTTTTCTACCCCATTGTGAGACGGTGATCCTGGATGGAATGGCTCTCCACCGGTTGTTTGTTGGTCGGTTGATTGCAGAGGAGGGGGAAAGGGGGACCACCACTGGGTTTTGTCCTACATCTAACTGAGGAGTGATAAGCTGCACAACACTGACTCTTCTATCAGTTTTTCAAACCATCGATGGATGCCTGCGGCACCTGTCACCAACGCGTTCTTAGCCAAGTTACTACTTTTGCCTGAATCGATGTCCTCACGGTATACCCTTGACAAAATAGCACGTGGAAAGCCCGATGCCTGCAAAACGTCAAATACGGAATGTCCCAAGAACTGGCTGCGATCAAGTGCGCTGATATCGCCCGTTTTGCCAATGCTACGCTCTATTGTCACGTGACACACACTACTCTGCATCACGCTGAGACCAGTCCTCATGAGAGTAAATACATCAGTAAAGAATAAGGCTTCAGAAGGCACGTCGCCAGAGTGAATATGCATGTCCTCTCGATACTCATTGCGACTGTGCACAATACGTGAATCAGTTGTAACTACTGAATGCTGAGCGACGAAACGTTTTGCGGTGATGACTAAAAGAGGGTTAGTAAAAAACAAAACTATCTAAACAGAATATTTCGCATCCTAGATGTACGTACTTAACGAATACCCCACAATCGGAAAACAAGCTGGATGTGAAAGTTCCATTTCCGTGCAAATGGATTGAGAGTACACTGACATATCGCTAGGTGCTTCCCCCATATATCGTTCTCGAATCAGTGTGGGACGTGGCAGCGAGCTCAGAAGTCCGAATAGTTGTTGGTGAGCATATTTGAACACTTCGTTTTCCGTGCGTTTGCGGAGGCTGACCAGAAAGAGCTACTTGCCTGCATAAAATTTTGTTTCAAACTTGGGAAAACCGCTGCACAAAGAACCAAATTTCGAAGCAAGCTTCTGGAGACAACACTAAGTCAGACACAGATTTACGACTGGTATATGCATTTCAAAAACGACAACAGAAGAGCCGTAAGAACGAATTGTTACTCTGCCTTTACAATGCAAGATCGCACACGGCTCTCATTATTTACGAAATTTTGGCTACAGACAATATGACAGCTGGCGCCCATCCGCCTTTCTTGCCAAACTCTGCTCCGAGTCATCTTTCCTCTTCCCAAACATAAAAACGAAGTTCAAGGGGGCTAATATTCGATACAGTGCAGCAGATTCAAACGCAAGTCTTGCAAGGGACATTTCGAATGTGGCAGAAACGTTGGGATCTGTGTATTAGCTCCCACTGGGACTACTTTGAAGGTGATGGTGCAAAATATGATCTAGGTAACATGTACTATTTTAATTAATATATTTCAGCAAATTTTGTATAAAACATCCAAATTTTTTACCACACTTAGAAAATTTTTTGTGTTGTGAGATCATTAAGGATCATCGTTACAGTCTCCTTCACTCATCAACTAGGTTCACCAGACTGACTCTTACGTAACACAGCAGTTCTCCGTCCTGGAAAACGCGGCCAAGGATGGAATCCAGGTCACGGCCTACCTGTAAAGTCACTGTGGTTTTCACGCGGTTTTCCACATACATCCTTCTAGATTCTACACTGATTCGCAGTTTGCATCTAAAATATACGCCGTAAAACTTGAGGCAATACAACATGAAAATTTATGCCTACAGTATACTATTATCGGGTTTACGACGGAGATTAATAGACTTCTGAGACCAACAAGAGGTTTCAGCAATGCATTTTCTCCATTACTTTGCGCTGCCCTATTCCTGAGTTTACACGTTCAGCACCTCCCAAGATACCCAGTTTCACCTGAAACTCTAATGCGGATGCTATTCAGTAACCTGATTTGTAGAGTTAACCGTTCATAAACCACTGGAAGCAAAAATATAAAAACGTCAGAATGTTCAATGCTTATAGAACATACTCATGACGTCACAGTTGTTAACCTGAGAAGCGTGGCGTTATGAACAACGAAGTTTAAATAAGCGGCAGTCAAATGCACAACAAGGAGTCTATACAGAAACGCGTGTTGGCTTAAAAAGCTACAACTGCAGTAGGACCTCACTCAAAATTCAAGAATAAAGGTCACGTCGTTGGCGAAGTCATTAGTGACCCAGCTCAGTAACTGTCTGAACTGTCTTAGAAAACCGCAGAAAATTACATATTCTTGCCTGGGTTTTAAGCATGCTAGTTCCAATGGGAATAGAGTGTCGTCTTTACACTCATGTTAAGACGACTCTCCTCAGTTCTGCCACGCGAGATTTCCATTTCTACACGAGTTTCTGTATCACCACTACCGCATTCCCAGATTAAAGGTATTCCTGTATTTAAAAATGCATTTTCCTGTTTCATTTACACATCGTGTGACATAAGCTACGCTGCTAGATGATAGACGACACATTCTGAGGGCAAAGTCCAACAGTAAAATATTCTCAGAGAGCCTGCATTTCGAAACTTTGACCGAAGGGCCTGCCGGTGCTGGGAGGAATGCCTCAACCTTTTCGGATACCTTTTCATTCACACGTCCTAATTTCTCCTTTTCGTTACTATGTGGGCGTGAAATAAACGTGTAGGCGGTAACGAGTTCTCCGAAGCATCACTTACGCTGTCCTCTCGGAACTGTGGCAGAAGTTTCTCGCAGGAGAAAGAGCGATGTCATTTCTCAAGAATCCCCATCGGAAACACAAAGTATCTCCGTGACTTTCGCGTTGAACAAGAACGCCATTGACGGCCCACGCAGTCTCTCTGAATCTTCGAGGTCATTTCCTCTGAGCATGCAACATATGGCGTATCATTTGGGAAGAGGCTTTTTCACTGGGCGAGGTAGTAATCATTATATGCAAGTTTTATATCTGTTTGGTCCTCGCTGCTTCAAACTGCGATGTTTTTATGATGCATCCAGAATGGTTCCATCGTGAAGGCCAGGCACGAATCTTCCCCCGTTACTGGTCAAAAATCGAACAGGTGTTCCGTCTCTTTGCTATCTACACTTTGATTACAAATCAAGCCCCAGTCATCAGCAGACACACGGGTGAGGCGCCCCTTAATTTGAGAGAAGCAGGATCAAATCTTCATTCGAATATCGCAAAACTGGTTTTCTGTCGCTTCCCTAAATCATTTTGTGTGAATGTTAGGACATTGCTTTGATAAAGCCACGGTCGTTTTCATTCTGCAGTCTTCGGTGGCAAAACTAGCACCCCTCCTTATTGACACGGTTGTTGTCTTAGACCATGAATCCGAATTTTCTTTTTTACCTTTGTAAACTCTTGTGGAGTTTGGGTTCCACCAACTGAGGAAACACATCCATGCCCCTTAATTAGATTCGCAGACTACTGCACTTGTTGCCTCAAAATAAATAAATAAAACACACACATCAGTGTGTGTGTGTGTGATCGCTCATATTTTCCATTTGTTCTAGTTGCGTACTAAAAGCAGTATCTGTAGAATAGTAGAAACCTTTCTGTATAATAATTCACCTATTGCTTAGTAAAACTATACGTCTTTAGTTGTATTATTACTATTCATGTAAGAAAAATTTAGTTTTATTTGCTCTGATTTCACGATGATGTACTTTTTCTTCCAGGTTGGGCATGGTAAGATTCTTGAGGCGTAAAACGATAACGATAAATGGCAATTAATATGGTAGCGTATCGTTAGAGTGCACCTATTAAAAAGACATCATTACTGTCAGAGGTGAAATCGATTCGCCACTAGAAGAGAAAGTAGGGAACAGTAACGAGGATGCGGAACGTTAGGAGAAACCTTCACGGTTCACATAATCCAAGCTATAGAAAACTTATTTTGCGAAAAGTAATTGGGACTCGTCACCATTCTTCTGTCCAGATTCTTGACTACTACTTGACTTCATCCGCATCTCATTTACTCGACAGCAGTAAAACTGTTTTGCTATTTTGACACCAGAATAAATGATGAGCGAAGAAGAGAGGATATAAAGTGTAGACAGACTACAGCACAGAAAGAAATTCTGAAAAAGATGAATTTGATAATATACAACAAAATGTTTCAGGAAGACTTTTCTGAAGGTATTTATAAGAAGTGTAGTCTTACACAGAAGTGAAACGTGGATGACATGCAGTGCAGATAAGAAGAGGACAGAAGCTTTTGCAAAGTGGCGCTACAGAAGAATACTGAAGATTAGATATGCAGATCGGGCAACTAATGAGGCACTATATCGAACTGGGGAAAAAAAAGGAAATTAACGGGATGATTGATAGGAGACATCCTGTGGCATGAAAGAATCGCTGTTTGCTAATGGAAGGAAGTGTGGGAGGTAAAAATCGTGGAGGGAGATCGAGGGATGAATACAGCATGCGGGTTCACATGGATGTAAGTTGCTGTAGTTATTCGGAGACGAAGAAGAGTGCATAAGACAGATTAGCGTGGACAGCTTCACCTTCATCAAATCAGCCTTCGAACTGAAGCCGACGACGAATACGACAACAACAATTGTGGAAATATTTCTGCGAAGTCGTTAATTCGAAAGTTGTGAACCATTTTCTCAGAATGGTATGAAAAAGAAGGTGAGCGTGCAACAGAGAATGTCTCACGAAGTACTCCTCTCAAAAAGCACCAACTTTAACGACTCTATTCTACAAATGAATCTCCATCAATAGATCTCATTCCCTATGTTACTGCTCGGGGATTTAGAACTTAACCTGTGATATTGGCATAAAGTGTTTTGGTTTTTCACGCTATCACCTATCTTCCCTTGGCGGCCATGTACTCCATATACAGGGTATATTTGAAACGGCAATAAAAACTAAACGAGCAGCGATAGAAATACACCGTTTGTTGCAATATGCTTGGGACAACAGTACATTTTCAGGCGGACAAACTTTCGAAATTACAGTAGTTACAATTTTCAACAACAGATGGCGCTGCAAGTGATGCGAAAGATATAGAAGGCAACGCAGTCTGTGGGTGCGCCATTCTGCACGTTGTCTTTCTGCTGTAAGCGTGTGCTGTTCACAACGTGCAAGTGTTCTGTGGACAACATGGTTTATTCCTTAGAACAGAGGATTTTTCTGTTGTTGGAATTCCACCACCTAGAACACAGTGTTGTTGCAACAAGACGAAGTTTTCAACGGAGGTTTAATGTAACCTAAGGACCGAAAAGCGATACAATTAAGGATCTGTTTGAAAAATTTCAACAGACTGGGAACGTGACGGATGAACGTGCTGGAAAGGTAGGGCGACCGCGTACGGCAACCACAGAGGGCAACGCGCAGCTAGTGCAGCAGGTGATCCAACAGCGGCCTCGCGTTACCGTTCGCCGTGTTGCAGCTGCGGTCCAAATGACGCCAACGTCCACGTATCGTCTCATGCGCCAGAGTTTACACCTCTATCCATACAAAATTCAAACGCAGCAACCCCTCAGCGCCGCTACCATTGCTGCACGAGAGACATTCGCTAACAATATAGTGCACAGGATTGATGACGGCGATATGCATGTGGGCAGCATTTGGTTTACTGACGAAGCTTATTTTTACCTGGACGGCTTCGTCAATAAACAGAACTGGCGCATATGGGGAACCGAAAAGCCCCATGTTGCAGTCCCATCGTCCCTGCATCCTCAAAAAGTACTGGTCTGGGCCGCCATTTCTTCCAAAGGAATCATTGACCCATTTTTCACATCCGAAACGATTACTGCATCAAGCTATCTGAACATTCTTCGTGCATTTGTGGCGGTACAAACTGCCTCAGACGACACTGCGAACACCTCGTGGTTTATGCAAGATGGTGCCCGGCCACATCGCACGGCCGACGTCTTTAATTTCCTGAATGAATATTTCGATGATCGTGTGATTGCTTTGGGCTATCCGAAACATACAGGAGGCGGCGTGGATTGGCCTCCCTATTCGCCAGACATGAACCCCTGTGACTTCTTTCTGTGGGGACACTTGAAAGACCAGGTGTACCGCCAGAATCCAGAAACAATTGAACAGCTGAAGCAGTACATCTCATCTGCATGTGAAGCCATTCCGCCAGACACGTTGTCAAAGGTTTCGGGTAATTTCATTCAGAGACTACGCCATATTATTGCTACGCATGGTGGATATGTGGAAAATATCGTACTATAGAGTTTCCCAGACCGCAGAGCCATCTGTTGTTGACAATTGTAACTACTGTAATTTCGAAAGTTTGTCTGCATGAAAATGTACTGTTGTCCCGAGCATATTGCAACAAACGGTGTATTTCTATCGCTGCTCGTTTAGTTTGTATTGCCGTTTCAAATATACCGGTCATTTTTGAAACACCCTGTACTAGTGGTGGAAATTTCTTGTGCCGCTAGGTATCGAATTGGCTACCTCCGAGTCGGGACCCAGTGCACAAGCGAGCGTCACTAACGTCCACTACAAGGATGAAAGAGAAGGAACGTACGGAGAGAAGTTCAGGAAACTGAAGTCGGAAGAAGGGAGGAACACGTTGAAATTTCGGTCTTAGTCATTAATGTTCACTAACATAAAAAATACCGGACAGGTGCGAGTAGAAATCGCACTCTGAGGGGTCCGTACAAACTTAATGACGTATATAGATACGTCATCCGCAGGTTTTGATGAGTGAGTTTGCGATTATCGAAATTGTGACATAAATGGCCGTATCCTTTGAATGCACTTACTTAGAAAATTAAATTTTGTACACCACCAAGAGACCGTAGACCTTAGTATTTGACATGAATTTCAACTTCATTACACTACCTGTTCCTGAGAAAAAGGGGTCTTAATAGACGGGTGGGCAAACGGACGGACAGAACCCATATTTACATTACCCCTTTCAGACTATAAATAAGCTCATTACGGATCGGTTTCAAGACGCTAAATATGCCGAGGGAGAGATTTGTTTGCTTGAAAAATAGAAACTGAAATTTGCAGTTTATTAATATAGTGAAAGAAAAAAATGCATGAGGGTGTACCAAGTGTAGGAACCAGAGGTCCAATTAACACGAAAGACAGTCCGCAGATCGTGTCAAGAGCTCTCATGTGATCGCAAGTTGCCACAGTAGCTCAGCGTGTTCGGTAAGAGGGCTGGCTGCCTTCTGCCCTGAAAAAACTGGTGAAGTATTGAAAAATAAAGTTGAAGGTGTGCCATGTGACGTCCGCACAGACCAAATGTCGAGAAAAATGACGAACAATACGAAAAAAAAGGAAAAAACCTGTTTAGCGTTGCTGCCTCTCGACCGTGGGGTCTCTGGTTCGATTCCCCCAGCTGAGTAGGAGGTAACACCGCTCGGGGGGTCGTTGTTGTGTTACCACCACCACCAAATCGACGCACAATTCGCGTCAAATAAAATTACATGCACCAGGCGGCCGGACAATCCCAGATGGGGTCTCCTGGGCAATTATACCATTCAATCATTTCGTTTCAAGTTGCAGTGTTACAGTACTGTAGTGCACTCCATTATCGGACGAGTAAAAATTGAGCGAAATCGTTCTGTTAATTGAAAGGGATGTAATATATTTCTTGCGTATGTAGCAGTCATTTTGGCTTGGTTCAAAATAAGCTTTTAGCAATTCGCACAGCTCTACCTACGATAATGGAGCCCATGTCATCGAAGATGAGTCAGGCACGGATGTCATACGTAAAAGCACCAGAGTACAAAGAGCGTGCCAACAGCTGGCGACAAACGCCGACCGGACACAAAGATGAGAAGCACTATCATATTTTCAAGGAACAACAGCGTCTGGGGACGCGTCATGTGTGGACCTTACGGTTGGGGCGTGGGGAGACTGTCGATACAGAAGGAGAAACTCGTCGGTAATGTAATGAAAAGTTTGGCCTCGCGACCATCGGGAATACAAATATCACAGACGAGGACGTACACAGACGATAACCAAACACGGATACGAGTCGTGTAGAAAAAGAGGGTAAGTACCTTCAATCGAAACTCTCGATAACGGGCGAGGAAGAGCATGAGAAATAATGCTCGTTGTCTCTGATCGGGACGTAATGGAAAGTGAAATGTAATGACTTTGCACTGGAGAACATCAAGATGACAGGCCAGTACAGCTATCTGCGTACACTAATGTTCGTGATAACTGCAACACACAGATTGATCGACTATGGGCTTAACTGAACGAATCCGCGAGATCATGCGTCACCCTGCTTCATTTAGAGTGGTTTGACGCAATTTCTCGCAGCTAATCTAGCCTACAGCGGTGCTAGTCTCTTCATCTCGGCATAACAATTGCCACCTACACTCACTAGATCCCGCTTACTGTATTTAAGCTTTTGTTCCCCTCTCCAGCTTCCCTCCATTAGAAAAACTAACTACTCCGTAATTCCTCAGGATCTGTCTAATCAATATAGTCCTTTCCTTGTCAAATTGTGCCACTGAGCTCTTATCTCTGATTCGATTCAGAAACTCTTTACCACTATCTTCACATTGTCAAAATTCTTCTGTAACGCCATATTTATAAAGTTTCTAATCTCTTCTTGTTTGTAGTAATTGTTGTCCACGTTTCACTTGCATGTAAAGCCACACTCCAAATACTTACAGAAAATTTTTTTCTGACAAGCTTATGTACAATGTTACCGAATATTTTATTATTTTATCAAAATCAGTTACAGATCCATTTCTTATGATTTGGAGCAATAGTTATGTTTCACTTTATTAAAAGTACTAGTTTCGGTTGTACAACAGATTATACTCCGGCATACAAACGACATTAATTTCAGGACATGTGTTTAACCAAGCATCATCACATGTACCTAGATGAACTTCATAAACAACGACATTATTGCATTTGACGGATAACGTTGATCTACACTACTGGCCATTAAAATTGATATACCAAGAAGATATGCAGATGATAAACGGGTATTCACTGGACAAATATATTATACTAGAACCGACATGTGATTGCATTTTCACGCATAGATCCTGAGAAATCAGTACCCAGAATAACCACTCCTCGCCGTAATAACGGCCTTGATACGCCTGGGCATTGACTCAAACAGAGCTTGGATGGTGTGTACAGGTACAGCTGCCCATGCAGCTTCTACACGATACCACAGTTCATCAAGAGTAGTGACTGGCGTGTTGTGACGAGCCAGTTATTCGGCCACTATTGACCAGACGTTTCCAATTGGTGAGAGATATGAAGAATGTGCTGGCCAGGGCAACAGTCGAACATTTTCCGTATCCAGAAAGGTACGTACAGGATCTGCAACACGTGATCGTACATTATCCTGCTGTAATGTAGGGTTTCGCAGCGATCGAATGAAGGGTAGAGCCACGGGTCGTAACACATCTGAAATGTAACGTCCACTGTTCAATGTGCCGTCAATGCGAACAAGAGGTGACCGAGACGTGTAACCAATGGCACCCCAAACCATCACGCCGGGTGTTACGCCAGTATGGCGATGACGAATACACGCTTCCAATCTGCGTTCACAGTGATGTCGCCGAACACGGATGCGACCATGATGATGCTGTAAAGAGAACCTGCATCCCAGGTTCGTCGTTGAGTACACCATCGCAGTCGCTCCTGTCTGTGATGCAGCGTCAAGGGTAACCGCAGCCATGGTCTCCGAGCTGATAGTCCATGCTTTTGCAAACGTCGTCGAACTGTTCGTGCAGATGGTTGTTCTCTTGCAAACGTCCCCATATGTTGACTCAGGGATCGAGACGTGGCTGCACGATCCGTTACAGCCATGCGGATAAGAGGCCTGTCATCTCAACTGCTAGTGATACGAGGCCGTTGGGATCCAGCACGGAGTTCCGTATTACCCTCCTGAACCCACCGATTCCATATTCTGCTAATAGTCATTCGATTTCGACCAACGTGAGCAGCAATGTCGCGATACGATAAACCGCAATCGCGATAGGCTACAATCCGACCTTTATCAAAGTCGGAAACGTGATGGTACGCATTTCTCCTCCTTACACGAGGCACCACAATAACGTTTCACCAGGCAACGTCGGTCAACTGCTGTTTGTGTATGAGAAATCGGTTGGAAGCTTTTCTCATGTCAGCACGTTGCCACCGGCGCCAACCTTGTGTGAATGCTCTAAAGAGCTAATCATTTGCACATCATAGCATCTTCTGCATCTTCTTTCCGTCAGTTAAATTTCGCGTCTGTAGCACGTCATCTTCGTGGTGTAGCAATTTTAATGGCCAGTAGTGTAGATACAAGTGAAGACGTTGAGCGCATGTAATGCATTTAATGTCGCTTCTTATGCGTTTGGCCAAAACTGGCAGCTTTAATAATACAACTATATAATCCCATAATTTTTCAGTCAGAACCCTCCCAGATAAAAAAAAAAGGGGGCTCCTAGCCAACGGGCACTTTAATGGCTCCACAATAACGTAAGCGAGCTCATCGCGGAAATAGATTTCCATCCTGTTGCAAAATAACAATAAAGAAAAATGGTGCTGTTCAGTGACTGAAGCGAGGAGTGTGTGTGGGGTGGGGGCAGGGGGGTGGGATGACTGGTAACCTGCAAAGTGAAGCGCATCATTTAGTCTGCACCAACCAATTCACTGCAGAAATAACAGGGAACGTAAGGCTCGACTGAATGGGGACGTCTACAACAAACTACCGGCCACGAACGATAATAAGAGACGGCGCAACAGCGTCTTACCTGTACAAGCGAAGAGCGGTAAATAACGCAGAATATTTTTTTTCTCCTACTATTTCAGCTGGAATGTTGAAATTTCATGGTGACATAGTCTGAAGTTTGCGCTACAGAGAGTATTTTGTTTTCATATGCACCGCTAGCGAGAGTAGCCTGAACTACAAAACAAACATGGCGCAAATGTCACTGTCATCAGCTTGTAAAGGGCAGCGAAGTGCAGTTCTCCATTTGTGGGTCAAAGGGCATAAACCGAGAGAAATTCACAGGGACATGAGTGGCGTGTATGGCGACGACTGTACGGACTGTAGCAATGTCTCTAGGTGGTGTGCGATCTATCAAGAGGATTGTGTGAACCTAAGTGATTAGCCGCGCTCCGGGCGATCGGTAACAGCTGAACCCCGCAGAACATCCGAGCCATTAGCGCAGCAGTTTTGACCGACCAACGTGTGCAATTGTGGACCTTATTGCAGCAGTTCAACATTTCCTACAGTGCGGTGTACGAAATTGTTCATGACACGCTGAAATTTCGTGCGGAAAGGAATCGTCACTGGTGATGAGTCATGAGCGTACCACTACACGTCCGAAACCAAGCAGGCTTCTATGGGGTGGAAACATTCTGGTTCCCCAGTACGGAGAAAAGAAAACGAAGTGACTCGGTCTGCTATGAAAGTGCTTGATGGTAACTGGTGGACTTCGCTGCACACGGGACCACTGTGAAACGTTGGTTAAGCCACGTCGTGCCCTTCTTGACAAACGCCACAACATTAATGCTGACGGTGTGAAACTATACCTTGACAATGCTCGCCCTATGTTGCTGTTCCTGTTCGTGAGAAAATCAAATTTGGGTGGGAGATGCTCCAGCAACCACCACACAGTCTGGGACCTGGACCGTCAAACTTTCATCTGTTTGGTCCCATGAAGAATTCCTTGCCGGCCAGTGCTTTGCAACAGACGCAGAAGTGATATCAGCAGTTCGAATGCGGCTATACTCCAACCAAATGGGCTTCTACGAACAGGTCGTATTGGAACTGGTACCACAATAGAAGAAATGTGTTGAGGACATTGGCCACTATGTAGAACAGGACTTAAAAGATGCACGTTCATTTGTGACTTTCGTTTTGTTACCTGTTAAAACCTTTTGGCAATAAAATTATTCTGCGTCACTTTCCGATCTTTCCTCGCATAACCAGCAATGACAGCGAAGGGTTGTCATACTAAAGTCGAAACGTGGAATGGACCGACAGCGTCTCTCTGCAACGCTAAATGACGGAAACAAACGAAATGTTACTATGTCTCCTGAAACGCGTTCGTCACACGGCAGCATTTCTGCCCCTACAAGATATTCCATGACGACAGCAGAGGCTGCGTACGAACAGCGAATCTGGATGATAACGTGCTATGACAGCCATCTCAACCGACCAGTCGTTACTGACCACGAAGTTTCGCCTACATTGTAACCTGGACACTGGATCGCAGACAGCGTCAGTGGTTCGACAAAGCAAGGAATGTGTTACTCTTCTACGGACAACGATGAGACCAAGTGGTTCCCTGCAGCGCACGAACGCCTATCACCAGTACAAATGGTTAGCGGATTCGGTTATCTACAGGGATATCACAAGAGGAAAAGCGGATGGGGTGGTCAATTGAGAAAAGATAGAGGAAGGACATTGATACTGTGTGTTCTAACACACTCTGTCATACGGAGAAGCAGGTACATTGCAGTTTATTTAGATTCTTGGATTCTTCTTGTAAAAGTGCTTCATCGAGTTTTATTATTATATTTGTAATCGGCAAATATAGTGGGTCGTTGCGCAAGTTCATGCCGATCTTCACTGCATTGTAAAGTCATGTTTTTCCATTATTTAATTGTTTTTCTTCACTTTGAAATATGACTGTTGTAAGGACGACTTGCATGCTGTTAATTACTCATTTTAGCCATTTTCAAGGCTAATCACAACGGAGTACCACGAGAGAAAAATGAACACTTCCAACATAATTTACTCTTCGAGTTTAATCGAGGATCTAGAACGACATAAGCCACGAAAATAATATTTTATTTGCTACAGCGGGGCACAGAAATGGTTTTCTCGTTTCCGAGAAGGATACTTCAGATTGTGTGCTGAACTACATTCTGGAAGACTTCTTTTTGACGGAAAATGTCAAAATCAGTTGGTTCGTAATAATCCTCGCCAAACAACGCGGGAATTGGCACTAGTTATGGAAAACGATGACACAATAATCGTGAGCCGTTTGCATTCATTGGGTTAGGTGCAAAAATTGGGTTCATGGGTATTACATGCGTTAAAGATATTTACATCTGTACGATTATTCTGCAACTCACAATTTAGGGGCTGGCAGAGGGTTCAAGCTATTTCTCTAGCTTTCCACACTCTAACAGCGTACGGGAGAAACTAGCACTTAAATCCTTCTGAATGAACTCTAAATTTATTTTATTACAATGGTCATTTCACCCTATACAGGTGAGCACCAACAAAATATTTTCACACTCTGAGGAGGCAAGTGGTGATCGAAATTTCATGAGTATGTCCTGCCATAACGGTGAGAAATGGTGCCTGTATGTGAACATAAACAAAAGGAAATAATGGCACAGCTCATCGAAAAAACAAACTCCCCGAGTGAGGGATGGCGCACGCAAGCACCTTCTGAATCTAGCGCCATCAGTCGAGAAAATACCAGACTTCTCCAGTACGTCAGGGCTAGAAATGTATTTAAGCAGAGCCACGCGGAAGAATCGGGCTCTTACCTTTTGAATAGCGATCTGATAAGACGACTTTTCTAAACGTTCACACTTGAATAGCGATCTGATAAGATGATTTCTTCTAAACGTAATACGAAGAACGGGTGCAAGTTAGTAATGACTGAAGTGTTTACTGCGGATATACATGGCGTGAAGTGTGTAGTGACGTGTACTTCGATGACTAACGTGTTACTGTCGACTGTTTATCCTCTAATAAACTTATCATAGCTTACGAAACTGTCTAAGGATGGAAAGAGAAAGTGCCACTTTTCGGGTGATTACACAAAAGAGTGGTCTTTTGTCAAGAAAGGACATACAGATCAGGAAGCGCTGAGAGAGATTTGTAGGCAGAGGTAGAGCATCACATTTCTACGAAGAATCATACAAAAAGATTCGCTTAAAAAGTTGTCAAGCACCATCGGTCCTTCAGTTCTCTTGACTGTACCGTAAAACTGAATGCCACGGATGTATCTTGACTCCAAAGTCGTCGCAAAGCAGTCTACAGTCAGGAACACAGCTTCAGTGATTGTTAAAAATATCAACACACCACACTCCGTATTCGAATGCATAAAACAATTCTTCTACTTCTTCAGCACTACAGCCCTTGGTGGGCCTTGGCCTCCTCAACAATCTTCCTCCATATCTGTTCTCAGCTTTTTTCTTACATCCACGGATCCCCATCTTGGCAAGGTCAGCCAGCACATTGTTCGTCCATCTAGCTCTTGGTCTGCCCTTCCATTTGGTGGAATACAGTCTGGCATTCGTTATTCCTTTGTGCATCCTGTCCTCCGTCATCCTCTCACCAAGTCCTAACCAACGTACTCTTTGAGATTTGATAAATTTCACTGCATCTTTCCCTTGTATAAGCTCCTGTATTTCATCGTTGTATCTGACTCTCCAATCTTCTGCCTCTCTCACAGGCTCAGAAATTTTCGTTTCAAATGCCTTTAGGCTGTTACTGTCTGCTGCTGTCACTGTCTACGTTTCTGATCCATATGTGGCAACAGGTCGCACAAGGGAATATTATACTCTCAATTTAGTTGTTCTTGTTATTAGAGAGCATAAAACAATTGCAAGATGTATCATTTTACGACATAGGCACCGACACATCGAACCACACGACAGAAAAGATGCTTCCTTTAGTTGTTCAACAGTTTACTGAAACTGAATCCAAAGGAAGCCGTTCAAGTCTGATTCGCGGAATAACAAAATATCGGAGACAACTGCAAAGTTTTGTCTAGACACTTTAAAACAACTACAAAATCCATTACAAAAATCAATCGCTTGTTGTGGAGACAATGTCAATACCAACTTTGGAAGGCTTCATCGACGCGGCCAGCGAAATGTGTTCCAGCAAATTAAAGAAAAACTACGATAAACTTTAGAAGGAATTGGATGTACTACCCATATTCCTCACAATACTACATCAAACGCTACTACAATCTTAACGTCGACACTGAAATAATCAATACAAAATTATTTAATTATTTTACAACATAGACGATATGGACAGAGAAGCTGAATGAGTTCTGCTTATACACTGATGTCAATCATCAGAGTGTTCTATCTCACTCAAAATGAAAATGGCTGTCGTTAATACCCGCAGTCAAGAGAATTCTTAACGTTTGGATTCTATTAACACAATTTTTTGACGCCAAAGATAGGCCACCTCACATAATTTCAAATTTTTTCAGCAGACCGAGCACGGAAATTTACTTAAAGTTTCTGCAGTCAAACGTGGCTCTATTTGGAAAAAAAGACAGAAAGAGCGTCAAGAAGAATAGCCTCGATAATTGAAATATGAAATATATTAGTCGACACTCAATGAAGTCCGAATGAAAGGAAGACTGCCAATTTTTATGGCACGCAAACCACGATGAATGACGCTATCTGAAACCCGAGATTGGGTGACGGTTGAAAACACTGTTATATAACTGACTAAAATGGTGTGAAGATTTAGGCGACAATTGTTTTCAGGAATATGTGTATCTAAAGAGCTTTTTAAAAACTAGGCGTGACTGGAGAATGGAAGACTAAACATCATTCCGTGGAAGAAAGGTCGATTCACTTTCTTAAGGAAACCGAAAACCCTGAACGCAAATGCCAACTGCTAAAATCAAATTACGCGAGTATCTGTTTTCTATTCCCCTACACACTGGCAATGTGGAAAGAATATCTTCGCTGATCATAGAAATCGATTGCTGCCAGGGACTGTGGAATTAATCTTACAGTGTCAGTTTAACAACAAGCCAATTTGAATGGTGTTTTTGAAATACGTAAAAGGTAAAACAAGAATTGCTGAAAAAGGTGAAACCTTCCGAAAAATATGGTGTACCAACTATTTCTGCCCCAACAAGTTCCATGCAACTGCGTTCAGAAAAAAAATTATATTAAATTAATTTTTACTTCATTTCTACACCTCCATCCCAGAGTGTTCCGACGAGGTCCCAGCTAGGTATGGCAACACTACGCACACTTAAAAAAATCTTGTGGGTTTTTGAAACTAAACTGGAATTCTTCATCGTGAATTGCCACCACGAAAGGCAACGATAAAAGCTACAGTACATCCTGAACAGCTAAGACGACTCGCTGTTGCTATTGAAAACTAAACACCCGGTAAAATTGTGTTGCTGCTACTCCACGATAATGCACGGCCGCACACGACCAAAATCACCACAGATGCGTCTGCTAAACTTGGTTGAGACCCAGTTGCTCATCCTTCCTATTCACCACTTACACTTAGCCCCTTGTGATTGTCATCTTTTCTGGTCTCTCTTTAACAACATTCGGGCACAAGTTTCTCGTAACAAATGGCTAACAGATTTTTTCAACTCGAAACTACAATAGTTCTGCTAAAGAGGCATATAGCCTCTACCTGAACGCTCACCGTCGGTGATTGGCAAAGATGGCGATTACATCACTGAATAGTGCATGGGCACTGTTATTGTGTACTGAATTGTTGTGCAGTGTATTTTATATTAAAACAAAGAAATCAAAGCACTGATCCTTGTATATACATTTATTTCAAAATTGGCAGCTTTTTGAAAGAGCAGAGGAGCAAAAACAAGCTATATACAGTGTCTATAGATGGAAGTGATCGTTCTATTTTGCATCTTCACAAACTGTTACAACTTGGTATTTGCACGAGTTGACTAATTCCAATTGCGCTCAGCAACACTGTAGTTACAGGATACCTAATTTTTCACATCTTGTAAAGACAAAATTTTTGAACGCCTACAGGAAATTACCATTCTTCACAACACTTTTAAAAAATATCAAAATCTGATCAAATATTTGTGTACCAGTTTTCAGACAGTGCTACAGTACATGCAACCCTATCATCAGCAAAAAGTCTGAGGTTACTAATAATACTGTCTGCCATGTTATTAACATACGCACAATATTTTAAATAAATACCGCTATTTGTGTTGAAATGAAGGTGAGTTAGATCGTGGCAGAAGTTTGTTAGTCACAACAGTAATGCCTTTATATGATGATGATGCAAAAACGCTAACACCACAGACGGTTTGTTGACATTTTCGAAATTTCCGCGGATGGATAGCTCGCCTACTCGGTACGACAAGCCCTTCATGTCGGGAATCGACTATGGTTCAAATGGCTCTGAGCACTACGGGACTTAACACCTGAGGTCATCAGTCCCCTAGAACTTAGAACTACTTAAACCTAACTAACCTAAGGACATCACACACATCCATGCCCGAAGCAGGATTCGAAACTGCGACCGTAGCAGTCGCGCGGTTCCGGACTGAAGTGCCTAGTACCGCTCGGCCACCGCGGCCGGCAATCGACTACGTCTGCGATACGGTTAGTCGGCGACTTTGCAAAGTCACACTTCTTGGCAACCATGGCTTATTCTTTGTAGTCTCGCATACACATCGCGAAGAGGGAGATCCCCATCGTCATGTTCAGACTCGCTGTGATACCATGCCGCTTCGTCTAAAGGCTCCGACTACAGTTCGTAGGGACGTTACACCACATTGAATTCTCCGAGCTGACGCACAGTTCTACGAGAGTAGACTTTTACTGAAGGATGCACTACATAGATATATGACACTATTTTTTCAACATTCGCCATTTTCTGTAAACAATCGTCAGAACGTTCTACTAACGGTTCAATTCCTTGACGACAGAAACCCGCGTCTTGCTCGCGGAGCTATTCGAGAACCGATCTCTTTCCCCCAGATATTATTTCAGCTTGCAGAAAAGATGGAAATCGCTCGGTGAAAGATCTGGCCTTCAAGGATCAGCATCGCCCAGTCTGTTCGGCCTCGATAAAACTGTTAGCCTCCTTTCACTAGGGTTGGACGTGACAATAGATTTCGTCCATATATCGCCAGAATTTCACAGTGAAGCTGTATAAAATTTACAGGTTCTGTCGACAAGAACCGCACTGCCCCACGTAGTTCAACTTTGGACTACGTCCCCAGTTACCATGCCTTTTCAATCGTGCCCTATGATAAACCTGTCATCTGTACCGGAGCAGTACAGTGTGTGTGGCGGGAGGGAGGGAGAGAGGGAGAGGGAGCGAGGGGGGGAGAGAGAGAGAGAGAGAGAGAGAGAGAGAGAGAGAGAGAGAGAGAGAGAGAGAGAGAGAGGGGGGGGGGGGGGGGGGGCAACCGGAATATGTACTCTGTTTTGACGATTTGCGACTCTTTACTACGTAACGTTCGTAGCGTGGAATGACATCTGTAACTTGCTTTGCGAAGTCCCTATATCATTAAACTCTGTAGTCGAAAGTCATGGGAAGGATTGTTTCATTGGAATATGTGTCGTGTATGACGTCCAAGTGTTGCGGGTAGATACAGCGTATCGCGCGCGAGTGGACACTATACCTGAAGCAGCCACAACTCTGTTACACACAGGTGTCACAAAACGTGGGATGGCAGTCGCAGCAAAGATGTGACGATAACAACATATCAGATACTACACAGATACATTAGTGTGCAAAACTAAAGGACGAGCTACACAGAGTAAGGTTAACGTATTAACTACTTGACAAATATGAAAGAAAGTGCGGGAGCAGGTTGCCAGTGGTGGATAGAAAGCTGGGCGTCACATGGCGTGACGTCGGGCCCACGAGAAAGACAGGCAGCGGCGCGTACGTCACGGCACATGACACTGCAGCTCTTAAACGAGTGTCAGCAGCTGTCTCCGGCTGGGAGAGAGCAACTATTTCAGAGGAGTTTAATAACTCTTAACCGCGCTTTTAAACGCACGCAGGCTCTCGACAGCACACGACAATGTTAAGACCTTTATGGATGCCTTGTCACTGACATACTGATCGTCCGCTTGCGCGATGTATGGCGGGCAAGGCGACTAATGTGACGTCAGGCCCGCCCGGCTAGCCGCGAGGTCTAACGCGCTGCTTCCCGAGCGGCAATCCGCCCGGCGGATTAGTGTCAAGATCCGGTGTTCCGGCTAGCCTGTGTATGGTTTTTACGGCGGTTTTCCATCTACCTCGGCCAATGAGAGCTAGTTCCCCTTATTCCGCCTCAGTTACACTATGTTGGCGATTGCTGCGCCAACACTGTCTCCGCGTACACGTACACCATCATTCATCACTCTACCACGCAATGACTTGGGATTACATTCGTCTGGTTTGAGACGTTTCCGGGAGGGAGAGTGGGTCCACTGGGGGCCGAACAGCACAATAACCTTGGGTTCGGTGTGGGGCGGCGGTGGGGTGAGTGGGAGAATGCTATGGGGTTGTGAACCACTGAGGGCTACAGCGGTACGAAGCCTCTCTGTCGTTTCTAGCTCCCCGGCTTAATACACAATTCACACACAATGAGACGTCACAAATTCGTTGCAGGGACTCGAGTTTGTCGTGGACTCCAGAATGAGATCAGAGTTATTGTAGCGCCATATGGGACTGGCCCCGTAACACGAGGCAGTTGAAGGAATGGCAAGAGACTGCCAACCAGTGAGCGGCAACGCTGCACTGTGGTGGTGGTGTTCATTATAGCATGGCCCGGAGACAACACCTGGAAGACTTCTCATGGGGAAGAATCACCAGGAAACTGAAAGCAGAACAAACTGATGCGAGTCCACGAACTATGGTACTGCTCACGGTGTTGTTTCATGTGCATGGGGAGTCTTTGGAACCACAGGGCACAGCTGTCCGAAGGAGGTGGTCGGTCACAGTAAACTACAGCAGCAGATGACCGCTATATTGGCCAGCAGCCAAGAAGGCACCTACGTCAAACAGCGGGTGCAACTGCCACCACTTGAACAAATCTGGAAGGCACGCAATCTCATATGCATGGTGGCACGGCAACTGCATGCGGGTAGCCTCTTTGCCCGACATCCAGTACGTTGTGTTCCGTTGATAGCCGCACATCGTCGGCATTTTTTCCGATGATGCCATGATCATAGAGTCTGGACCAGCCAGGAGTGGGATCGCAACGCAGATGAGAGAAGCTTCAATCTGTGTAGGTTTCTCGACACACCCTCATAGATCAATAGCTGGGGACACGTAATGCACCCTAACATGATCGTCGCGGCCGTCCAGGTGCTACGGTGTGGGGAGGCTTAATACTGCAAGGGCGTACTGACCTCCAGATATGAACACGGTACACTCACCGGTCTACTTTATAATGATTTCATTTGGCCCTGACTTCATTCTTATGGATGACAACGTGCGACTGCATCGAAGTGCAGGTGGAGCAGTTCTTCGAACGAGGAGGTACTAAGCGAATGGGCGGGACTGGCGTGCCCGACTCCCTTGCTTAAACCCCACAGAGCACTGGTGGGATACGTTGAGAGACGTGTTGCAGCACGTCCACACGCTCCCACGACCATAAAACAGCCGTCAACGGCGCTGGTGGAGGAATGTGACGCCCTCCCACCACCTGCACTCCCTACCGACACGGTAGCCACCATTGAAGCACGTTCCAAGGCATGCACTGCCGTCTGCGGTTATCATACATTCTATTAAGAATCATGCCCCGCCTCCTGTAACGTCCAGGGGACCGACATAAATCGCGATGACTGGAGCATAATTACAGCAGAGTCTCGATTATCCGATCTTCGGTTATCCGCCCCTCTGTGTTATCCGACCCTTTCAAAGCGCCGGCCGAGCGCCAGCCGACGACAGGTCAGTGACTAACGTGTTGTTTGTTGATACTCAGTTCATTGTAGCCGTCTGCTAACTTACATCTGTAGTGGAGTAGACGTATTGCACTTTATTGTAAAAATTTGTGGTGATGGCTTCAAAACGGAAAAAGGGAGTCGTTTCAATGGAAGAAAAACTTAAAGCTCTAAAAGAATAGACAATGGTGAAACTTATTTAAAAGTGGCGCAAGATTATAACGTCGGGAAAACAACAGGTGGAGACTGGAAAAGGAGCCGCAATAAAATTGAGAAATAGTTCCCAGCGAGCAACCTCGGCTGTTTTGCAAGATCGCAAAACCATGAAAAAATGTGATTATGAAAAAGTAAGTGAAGCTTTGTTCCTATAGTTTACTCAACATACAGATAAAGGTGTACTCATGTCGGGACCTAATTTGGAGGAAAAACAAAGTTTCGTAACGAACTAAACGAAGGCGAACCTAATTTCACAGCTAGTGTAGGCTGGCTCGATAGATGGAAGATACGGAATTCGGCAACTTGATGTCTGTGGTGAAAAGCTTTCAGCAAATTTTGAAGCTGTTCAATTGTTTAGGAATAAACTTCACAAGGTATTGGACAAGGAAAACTTAACAGGCGATCAAATTTTTAACTGCGACGAGACTGGTCTCAATTACAAAATTTTACCGGAAAAAACATTAGCGTCAAAGGGCGAAAAGGCAACGCCAGACTACAAACGTAGCAAAGAATGAGTGAGAATTCTTGCATGCATTAACGCCACAGCAAATTTGAAAATCGAACTGTCTATGATACGTACGCCAAAAATGCCGAGAGCATTTAAAAATGTATCAAAAAATGCTTTACCGGTGAAATATTACAACCAAAATATGCTTGGATGAGCTCAGACATTTTTAAAGAATGGTTTTTTCAACAATTTCATGCCACAAACTGAGAAGTTTTTGAAAGCCAACAACTTGCCCCGCAAAGTACTGTTGCTTCTAGACAATGCCACTTGTCATCCTAATGAAGACGAACTTCAAGATCAAGATATAAAGGCCATGTTTTTGCCTCCAAATGTCACATCCTTATGTCAGTCTATGGACCAAGGGACCTTAGAGACACTGAAGAGAAACTACCGCAGAAACTTGCTTTCCTCTTTAATTAATGCTATGGACAAAGGCGAGGACATGCTCGAGCAGTTGCGCCGTATTAATTTGAAAGACGTAGCTTATGACGTGGTCCAATCTAGCGAGAGTGTTGGAGCAAATACAATTGCAAAATCCTGGAAAATTTTGCTACAGGAAAATCAAGAAAATTCTCCAGATGATGGAAATCTACAGCATCAGACCGAACCAGAAAATACTACCCTGCTTTCATTGTTATGAAAAGTTCCGGGATGTGCTGACGCCACAGGGGATTATGACATAAATGAATGGATTGTCCGAGATGAAGAATTTGAAGTGACAGATGAAGAAATAGTCAACATGGTAAACAAAATCGAAGACGAAGAACACACACTGTGCTTTTCCTTTTTTTTTTTCCTTTTCCATTTAAGCAAACTGAAACAGCAACGCGTGGCCAAGTATAGCTAACACTGTATATATTTACTCTGGGTAATTTGCACGTGAGTTACGTTACCTCAAGACTTACACACAGTTTAAACCTTTAAAATAAGATTATACACCTCTTAGCGAATATGTTATGACAGCATATTAATCTTTAAAATTCGCTAAAAATTCGAAAAATACGAAAAATCAAATTTTTGTTTGCCGTGGAAACCGCTAGACAGCCGATTTGGAACTTGGCCCGCGTAACGTGAATCAGGTTATCCGTTTAGTAATATACAGGACGTCTCAAAAGGTAAACAACAACTTTGAAATGTTATGGCACCCTAACTAATTATGACATTCACACCATGTTTGGCTTACGTGACTGACAATCTCAGAACGTTTTGTTTTTATGTCCCAACAAGACGGGGCACCGCCACATTTACCTCAGACTGTGCGAGGTGTTCTACACCAGTTGTTTCCAAATCGCAGCGATGGCCCAACTTCCTGGCCTCCACAGTCGCCTGGCATAACACCGATGGACTTCTTTCTATGACGGCATGTCAAGGACTGAGTCTACCAAACGCCTGTCAACCAAATCAATGATTTGAAGAATCGGATCGTTGCCGCCATTGCCACAGGTGATGCGGATAAGTAGTGCCGTGTGTGGGTAGAGATTGAGTATAGATTGGATGTTGTGCGTGTCTGTATTTTAAAGCATTCCCTCCTGAGTGAAGTGGAACAGCAGTTAACGCATTGAGATCGTTACTGGAATGAGTTTGGTTAAATCACGCATACAAACGCCTAGATATTGGTTTTCCGTGGATTCCCTCAGTCACTAGAGGCAAGAATTGGGTTGGTTAATGACATAGGTCACGGCCGAATAGTTTCCCCATGTTTGTGTAACTGAGTTAGAGGGAATTCTTTAACCGGCTCCCTGTCGACGAGATGCGAAGCCCTAACCGTACTGTCTCTTTCTTCTCCCTGTCATCACATGTCGGTGCGTCCTCGAATTCGGGTTATTGAAAAGGTTATCCGGAGTGACTAAGCTGGATAGCAGTAAAAGTGCAATTAGAGGAATGCTGGTTATACGACAGTGACAGTCGAAGGAATTGTGTAACGCGAATGAAGTTGTGGAACTGGTTGGGGGCGAAAGTTCGCTGGGAACGCTGGCGCATACATATCTGCTAGCCTGACAGCAGTCAAAACAGATAAGGCTGATGGGCTTGTCCCTTGTTTGCAGGCAGAAGTTACAGGACGGAGAGGAACAGGTAGAATCTTCTCCTTACAGTGAGGTGACAATAGTCATGGGGTATCTCCTAAAATTGTATAGGTATTGACGGGTATAGTGCAGCAACACGACGAGGCACAGACTCAATAAGTCCCCAGCTGAAACACTGAGTCATGCTGCTTCTATTGCCGCCCATAATTGCGAAAGTGTTGCCGGTGCAGGATTTTATGTACGAACTGACCTCCCGATCATGTCCCATAAATTTTCGATGGGATTCCTATCGACCGATCTTGGTGGGTCATAATTAGCTCGAATTGTCCAGTGTGTTCAAGCCAAAAGAATAACAGTGGCCATGTGACATGGCGCATCGTCATCCATAGAAGTACCGTCGTTGTTTGGGAACAGGAATCCATGAAAGTCTGCAAATGACCTCCAAGTAGCCGAACATAACCATTTACAGGCAATGATCCGTTGACTTGGACCAGAGAATCCAGTCTGTTCCAGGTAAACACAGCTCACCCTTTCTGAAGCCACCACCAGCTTGCACAGTGCCTTGTTGACAACTTAGGTCAATGGCTTCGTGGGGTTTGCGCCACATTCGAACCCTAACATCACCTCTTACCAACTTAAATAGCGTCTCAACTGACCAGGCAGGGTCTTCCAGAGTCCAACCGATAGGGCCAGGAGCCCAGGAGAGGCGCTGCAGGCGATGTCGTGCTGTTAGAAAAGGCACTCGCGTGGGTCGTCTGCTGCCACAGTTCATTAACGCCAAATTACGCCGCACTGTGCTAATGGATACGATCGTCGCACTGTCCACATTGACTTCTGCTGTTATGTCACACAGTGTTGCTTGTCTGTTAGCACAAACAACTCTAGCAAACACCGCTGGTCTCGGTCGTTAAGTGAAGCTATCGGCCAATGTATTGTCCGTGGTGAGAGGTAAATGACTGAAATTTGGTCTTCTCGGAACACTCCTAACACTGTAGATCTCGGGAAACTGAATTCCCGAAAGATTTCCGAAATAGAATGTCCCCTGCATCTACCTCCAACCACCATTACGCGTTCAAAGTCTTAATTTTCATGGTGCGGTCTTAGTCACGTCGGAAACGTTTTACCACGAATCACCTGAATACAAATGACAGCTCCGCCAATGTATTGCCGTTCTATATCTTGTGTACGCGATACCACCGTCATGTGTGTATGTGCGTGTACCATGAGTGTTGTCACCTCAGTGTATCTTGTCTGGCCAACAGTCTTCTTTCCGAAAGTGTAATGGGTCGCGAACTCTGCTTCCAGCACATCCAACATTATATTACTTACTGAAACATTAATGAAAGTTGGCAACAATTGCTGCTCCTCTCTCTTAGGCCGGTATGAGGATACGCATCTACAGCACGAGGTGGCGTTTAGTTCTTATCACTTGTTTGCTATGTATACATTCTGCGTTAAGGACATGTTTACCCTCACCGTTTGCTGATAGGTACACAGTTAGTGGGAGGATCACTGATTCGCTTCAAGAGCCAATTTCACACTGCTGCAACTTAATTCTCTCATCCTTAGCCTTGACAGCAAGATCATAATCTTCTACTTATCCTTACTTTCTGCAAATCTCTTCAGCCGCGAACGTATATTAGATATTTTTAAGTTTTTGTTCTCTGCTTGTATAATGAAGACTTATCTTCCACGTACAGTTATTTTCCTGTAATATTAAGGATGTGGAATATCTGTGCATGTGATTAAGCCTCCAAACTCTCTGTTCCTTGACAGACAATTTTTTTTAAATTATATGTCATTCTATCTGCCCATGCGATTATTAAGAGTCTTTCACCGCACAATGCGTTATATTCTACAGTCTTTTTCTTCACGACTCTTCCACGGTCTGTACCTGGGCGAAAACAAAAACAACTTTGAAGCGTGGATTTCCACGTACAGCCGAACGTTAGGAAACGCGAGTCCTAAAGAAGGTAACAATGTATTAATTATTAAATGTATGTGGTTTTTCTGTCATCAAAGTTCGTAGTTCTTGCTGACACCCTATTCATTTTTCAGTTCACTTGTACAGAAATAAGAATTGTGCCAGTGAAATGGTAGATCACTATTGGAGTATGGCTTACAATAAATGAGTCTGATAGTGTGAATCATGTAACCAGGTGATAGCGAGTCTACAGGTTCGCTTCTTGAGGAACTACAGGAGTCGTAAGCAGACCCAAGACACAAACGGTACGTGAGGAATTAATATGTTTACAGACGAATCAGAAACAACATCGTATTTACAGGGGCCACTGGCGGAGGGCAAAGGAAAAGCATTGATCCGTACTCTGGATAGTCAGAATCATGTCCTGAGAACACTCGACCCATAACATTTCCATTTGACTTACTGAGGGAATCGTGCTTTGAACATTAGCAAACACTGTAGCAATGTAGGATGCTACCGACGAGCGCACTTCCTCCAATCACCTGACTTGCAACCAGATCGTACTGTGGCCGCTTGGGAGCTACGGCGTTCTTCCAGGTGACGCACAGTGTGTTGGTCCGGTGATTACCAAAGGTGGTGCAACTGGTCCAAGGGAGGTGTCAATGCTCATTGTCATCGTCAGGGACGGCAGTGGTATACAGATTCACGCCTGGAGTGCACGAAGTTCACAGTACGAATGAGGAACAACACTGTTCCCACTCTGTCAGTATTGGGAAACATTACAAACCATGGCTCATGGCTGGACTTCGAGCGTGGGTGTCATCAGCTACGCTTCCTGATGATGATTTAGATGTTTGTTTGTGGGGCGCTCAATATCGCGGTCACCAGTGCCCGTTCAAGTTCCCAATCTTTCCGTTTCCAGCCTCGCTACTTCCCGAATGATGATGATGACGACGAGATGGTAAGGACAACACAAAACACCCAGCTCCCGGGCGGAGAAAATCCCTGACCCGGGACCCCGTGATCCACACGCAGCAACGCTAACCATCTCTTTTTTGTTTTGTTTTTTAATCTCATTTCGTTCTTGATTAGTCGTCGTATTTGTTCGGGGTGGACGTGCCATGACGCTTGTTCAAGTTCATTGTTGATCCATTCATTCAGTTTTTATTTTATTGTTATTACATAGGGGAGCTATATCTCGGACCGATCACGCTGAGCTACCGCACCGGCATCCACTAGACCACGAGCTGCGGACGCAAACGTTTATCATCGGACTGAGCAGGTGGAAATGCTGAAGTGTATCAGGCAGTGACGTAAGAGACCGACACTGGGAAACATTACGTGCAGAGCCATACCAAACTCAACAGCATGCGAACATCCAGAAAAAAATGGCTCTGAGCACTATGGGACTTAACATCTGTGGTCATCAGTCCCCTGGAACTTAGAACTACTTAAACCTAACTAACCTAAGGACATCACACACATCCATGCCCGAGGCAGGATTCGAACCTGCGAACATCCAGAACATCGAGCAGGCACATCAGACACCACTATTATCGTTTCTGTGATTGAGGGCAGAAATGCACTGCGGAGACTGAAAGCTATACGAGTTACTCAAATTTCGGTATGCAGCCGTAACACACTGTGATTTTGATCAAACGCAGTGTACAACCTGTAAGAAATGCGAATAAAACTTCATAACTTGCGGCTATTGCCTCTGGGTGTTCGCTCTCAGTTTGCAGAAAGATAGAAACAATTCCCACAATATGAAAGCGACGTATGTATGCTGCATGTAAGTATGCACACGTGTAATATCAAGACATAAACAATTATTTTTACCATTTAAATGGCGCGCAGCCAATTACAAACAACATATATTGAATAACAGAAATAGTACGAGGGATAATCAAAGTTTTTTTAATTATCGCCTCGAACAAATAAATGTTTGTTTGCAGGTACATGTTTGCGGTCCCGATACACACTGAAATTCCCGCGCAACACTGCCATACGACATTTCATTTCAGTACTACAGCATTCCTTGACGTGAGGTTAAAACTTTGTGACTACTTCTCGTTTATCCTAGGTTACTTCAGTTTTGTCAATTTGTTCGCAAATTGCTCATCCACAGTTCGTTCTAGTGTCGTATGTCAAGTACAAATGTCGTTCGTATCAATTCCTTCGTAATTTTTGTGTTTATTGTAATTGGACGATATACTACGCTAAGTGCAATTTAACTTCCTTTGTACTTCCGCGGCAAATGCGGTATACGTAAAAGTGAGCGATTAGCGTTCGATAGCTGTTTTTACCATGAAGTGATAGCTCTGGTTGCAAGCTGTCATGACGACCTATGTCATGGAAATAGTACAGATTTGGAGAGTTTGAGGAACCTCAAAAGCAATACACTCAAAGGAACGGCCATGAATCCTGTAAAACAAATTCTCAATACAAGACATAGTTAACGTGTGACATTTATTTGATCTCCTTAAAAAATTTCGAATAAAATATGTGAATATTCACATGCGGCATTTTGAAGCTGGCAAGTAAGTGCATGCCAACTTCTCCCCGGAATAAAAGACACAGCTGATAAGAATCTGCAGAAGGGGCACAGTGAAGTGATAGCGAAAGAAAAGAATAGAAGAGGTACGCCGATATGTATGTGACATAGGCGATAGACAGTGAAGGCTGCAGCAGTTACAGAGAAATGGGGACTGCATTAGAAGAACTACAGAGTGGATAACCAAAACAACATTTTAAAAAGTGGGTAACGTTAAGATCGACTGACGTAACGTTTCCAGACATTTTCGCACCTCACGTCGTACCAAAAACAACGCATATTTTTAGAGCCATTTAATGAGCGAAACAGTGAATTTTCACAGAACGCGAGTTTAAGCATGTAGTCCAACATAACTACTTCATTTCTCCTAACAGCCAATTAAAGCACAGAAAATGGCACATCACGTAAACGTTTTTCCGGTGATAAAATGAAACACCATGCACTTTTATACAGTATTACTTCGATTACTTTGTTGTAATAAATTTTGTTGTTGAAGACTGCTAAGTAGTGTGGATCGAGGTCTGGTTTAGGTTGAAGGTTTAGGTTGAGTTGACAAACCTAACGTGATTTAACAAGAAGCTTTCACACTACTGGTGATGTGAAGACTATGGCGCTCAACCCGTAGCAGCGCTTACAGCCTGACTGCAGGCGGAGTGCCAGCTTTCGATCGCCGCGGCGCTCTGGTAAGGCGGAGGGAGATGAGTAGTCCATCGCCCCGGTCGACTTTTGCCCCCGGGGAAATATCCCCGAGACACAATTTGATAGCAGGTTGAGTGGACCAAGGACCGTCCTTGAAGGGCTGGAACGAGAGAAAAAAAAATCCTGTTCCTACCCGCGAATGAACCCGAGACCTACAGGGAGGTCTACCGCTACACCCACTAGGACCACCACATCGTACTAATGGGACAGCATTAATTACATTCTGAAATCCACCGAAAGTGACCACACAGCAACGTCTGTGTGATACATATGTTCTGTGCTATGACTACTTGACATAAGAAATTCGAAAGGCGTCGGTAATGGACAACACGTAGTATTTCCCAAAAATGTGATTGACTCAAGGAATGTATGAGTAACTCGACGGCGAACGTGCCACAGAAATGAATGTAACACCAGGAGTGCCGCAAGATAGTATAAAAGGGCCTTATTTAATGTGCTCAATGTACAGGGTGTGGGCCAAAATATGGAAATATCACAAAAACAACATACTACCAAGCGAAATACGGCATAAGGAAACTGCTCACATACAGCTTTCAGTCGTCTCGGAATGGATAAATATAATAGGTCATTAGTGGTTTTCAAGGAAAGCTTATACCATTCTACTGCAAAGTAAGGACACGTTCTGGTAACGATAATGGAGGTGAATAGCGAACACGCATCCTTCTCTCCTGGGTGGACCATAAAGGCTCAATAATGCTGAGATCTGGTGACCAGAGGAGATGCTCACAAGACCGGTCCAGGACGATACAAGCTCTATGAACGGAGGTCCGGTCTTGGAACACGGCATCATCATTGGGGAGCAAATTAGGTACCATGGGATGGACCTGATCAACCAAAATGGTTCCATGATCCTTGGCAGTAATCCCAACCATGTTTCAGTCTTGGTACGTTAAGTTGGCCAGAAGCTGGAAACAGTACCAAACAAGACCCATTCGACCAAACTACATTCTTCCACTGATACATAGTCCAGGTTTTATGATGTGGCACGAAGTTTTCCAGTTACTGACATCTGCCGCACTGACAACTGGTTTTCGAAACCCACCCCACCCTGTAATTCCCTTCTTCTGAAGCTCCCTTCGTATTGTTTTGGTGCTGACTAACACGTCGAGTACCTTTGTTACTGAAGCATCCACCATAACAGTATCAACACTTTGTCCACGTTCGAATTCACTTAGCTCCGGCACAATGCGCACACACACAAGTACATAGAACTCTGCCCTGACCTTGACTGACACCTGCAACAGTACTAAGAACATTGCACAGGTGCCGTCCGTGATGAAATACAACAGCGCAACCTGCAGGCTTGAATAGCATCTGCATTTCTGTTCAAGTGTTTCCATATTTCTATCCAGCCCCTGTGTATAAATAACTTATCAGAAATTATCAGGAGCACGATAGGGTTGTTCGTTGACGATGCTATGGTGTACAGGGAAACATCGTCGTCGGACGATCGTATGGGATTGCAAAAAGACAGGGGAAGAAACATATGAAACGTGCCTATCTAGCCGAATCAGCATTAAGGAAGGCGAATGGAAGACTTGATTTGTTGGAACGGTTCTGGGAAAGTATGGGATTTCCCCTACAAACGCCCCACAAAAGACGCTCGTGAAACCAATTCAGTACTGTTGCCCTAGTCATAATATGACATTTTATAAGGAATAATTCCAGGTAAACTGTAAGTACTTTAATTAGTACTGTTTCTACCTTACTACAAGCTTGTTTCGGTTATAATGCCATTCTCAACTGAACCTGTATGTCTTACAGTTGTTGAGTCCACTTATGTTTATTAACATTGAACCTATATAATGGCCAGTTTATATATATACTTACATTTAGTTGTAATAGACGCCCATACCGCATCCTGTTGACTGTATGTTGCGCTATTGGTTCAAGTTACGTTAGTTCTATTTGTACAGAGTTTTTCGTGAAATATCGGTGTTTCAAAAAGAAAGATGAGATTTTAATTGTTTATTACAGACAAACCACAAAATATAGGAACACATTGCGCATATCACTGGATAGAGTAAGGTTAAAGGTTTTGACAGCTGTGCTGTTGTTTCTACGAAGGACGTTAGAATACAGGGAGACGCTCTTATGCTGAAAAAGTGAATCCTGTCTCCGCCACATCGGTAAGTAAGAGGGAAGTATTGGTATTGCAGTGCCGCTCTTCAACGTCGGGTAAAACAGGAATAAAATGATCGCCTTATTTGTCACAATGTATACCATGCTCGACGAGTGCGAACCGGCGTTAAAAAATTAAAATGTCAATAGTCATCCACAACAACACATTGCTTCGAAGCACATACACAGAACTGACTGTCAATTCAACGTATTACCACTAGAAGGGTAGGTTTAGCACAGGGCTTTAACGGACAAACAACGTTCGAAGACACACAAAGATGACTGACAAGCTTTCCAATGATGTCTGTGCTCGGCATAGATAATGCGATCTCCTTTTATTCTAACCTCCTTGGTTAGTAGCAACATGGCGACTACACCACAAGAGATTTTTTTGTTGTAATTTCCGCGAAGTCAGAAGTCATTATATTGTTCAAGTGTAACGTGAATTCCATCGTGGAGTCAGCAAAACGCCGCCTCTGCACAAATAGATTTATAATTGGCATACAAAATTCTTGGAAGTTGGTTGCATCATCAAAGGGAAGGGCAATGGTCGGCCACGCACGTCTGATGAAACTGTCGGATGTATCTGAGATGCGTTCACACGGAGCTCTCGGAAATCCCCAAGACGGGTAGGCCACGAACTTCAACTAACAACGGCGTGGCGTGTTCTCAAAGGACGCCAGTAAATTGTTACAAGTAGCAGTTACTGCAGCAACTGCGTCCCAGCGACTATAACAGAAGGTAAGAATTTTGCATTTTAATTCTCCAGGATATGGCACAGGACACCTTTTCCAAACGACTCATCTTTTCGGACGAATCACGTTTCGTCTATCGGGTAAAGTAAAGAGCCAAGATGTAAGAATTTGGGGGTCACAATATCCTGGAGGAGTCGTCGAACATGAAAGAGACCCAAGGGAAAGAAATGTGTGTTTTGTGCTGTTCCGGTCCACAAAATTTATAGGCCTTTCTTTTTTCCGCAGGAAACTATGACAAAAACGTCATACCCGGGCAGGTGGTTTCCTCCACTTCACAAAGATTCCAATGACTTCGGGGTGTTGGTTTTTTTTCCGACGGCGCCCCGCCTCACTTTCAACTTAAGGTGCGGCGTTAACACCCCCACTTCACAATGTTGGATTGTAGAAGGACAACAAGATTTTTTTCATTGTTTTTGGCCTTCCAGGTCACCAGACCTCACACCTTGAGATTTTTTCTGCGGGCGTACATAAAAGACAAAGTTTTTGTCTCACTTATGGCAGCTACTCTTCAAGAGCTGAGAAATCGAATTGTTGAAGCTGTCCATTCAGTAAACCTGGAACTGTTGATTCGTGTGTGGAATGAAATGGACTAACGTTTCGATATTTCTCCAGCAATTCTTGGTGTTCATTGTGATTGTGTGGTGCAGCGTCCATGTGAACATAAATTTTTTAACTTGCCTCTGTCCAGTGACATGCACAATGTATTTCTATTTTTCATAATTTGTCTGTAATAAACAACTGAAATTCGTTCTTCCTTTTTGAATGACTTCGAAATTATATTACTGTTATGATTTTTATTTATAGTTGTCTTTAGTTTTCATTTACCGCGTATTTCTTTTATCCGTTCTCGTTTCCCAAAAGTCAGTAAAATTTTCTAGATAATTTTTATGTTTGAAATCGATTTATTCATTAATTTTTCCAAAATGTCCGTACCAAGTCCATGTGGAATTTTGTGTAGCACTTGTAATGCTTTTTCGATGTATGTTCTGCTTTTCGGTTTTGGTTATTGAAGTATAGGTAGTAGCTTGATTGATTTCTGTCGCCATTTCTTATGTGTTTTTTGAATCTAACGCTAAAATTTCGTCCCCTGTGACCGAAGCGCAGTCGTCACACGAAATACAGGATGTGAGCTAGAGTGATTGTGTGTGTGGTGATAGTTGAAGTTGGGAGAGAGTGAGCGCAATTTTCTCTCAGACTGCCTCTTACTTCTACATGTATACCTACATGATTACTCTGTAATTCACAATTACATGCCTGGCAGAGGTTCGCCGAACCGCCTTCCCTCCCGTTCCAAACTCAAACAGCCAGCGGGAAAAACGAGCACTTAAATCTTTCCGTGCGAGCTCTGATTTCTCTTATTCTATTCTAGTGATCATTTCTTCCTAAGCACGTGGTGTCAACTAAATATTTTAACACACTGAGGAGAAACTTGGTGATTGAAATTTCTTGAGAATATCATACTCCACGAAAAACGCCTTTGATTTAATGATTGCCACCCCAATTCATGTAGCGTACCCGTGGCACCCCCTGCCCTATTTCGCGACAGTACGAAACGAGCTGCCCTTCTTTGACCTTTTTGTATTAAGACCGTCGATCCTACCTGATGCACCTTGCTGCCGAGCGGTTCTAGGGGCTTCAGTCTGGAACCGCGCTACCGCTAAGGTCGCAGGTTCGAATCCAGCCTCGGGCATGGATGTGTGTGATGTCCTTAGGTTAGTTAGGTTTAAGTAGTTCTAAGTTCTAGGGGACGGATGACAGCAGATGTTAAGTTCCATAGTGCTCAGAGTTAGCCTATCTTGTGCGGATTCCGCAATGCAAAGCAATACCCCACAAGAGGGCCGACAAGCGTAGTGTAAGCAGTCTCTTAAGTAGACTTGCATTTTCTAAGTGTTCTGCCGATATTGCAGTCTTTGGTTTGCTGTACTCCTAACATTATGTGATCGTTATTGGAGTTATTCGTAACTGTAATCCTCAAGTAATTAGCTGAATTAACAACCCTTAGATTTGTGTGATTTATCGTATAACCGAAATTTTTGGGATTTCTTTTAGCACTCATGTGGATGACTTCACGCACTTATTATTTATAGTCATCTGCACATTTCGCACCATACAGATATTTTGTCTAAATCGTTTTGCAATTTGTCTTGATCATCCGATGACTTTATAAGACGGTAAATGACAGAATCCTCTGCAAACAAATTTTTAACGCGTTTAAAACGTTTAACGCCAACGGCCTTGCCGCAGTGGTAACAACGGTTCCCTTAAGGTCACCCAAGTTAAGCGGTTATCAATATTAATGAAATTCTCCAACAGCCATATAACTAAGCTGTTATTTTATTTTATTTTGAAAGTAACCAGTTTCGGCATTCCACTATGCCATCTTCAGGCCCCATATGCATCTCTCCAAATAAACGATATTGTTGTACAGTGCCCTAAATCCCTGGATGTCATGAATTCAATTGTTTCACAACTGCTTCATTCGAAGACTTGATAGCAACCTGTCTAGTTCCCAGAATGAGAGTTTCACTTTGCAGTGTTCGGAAGGTAGAAGACGAGGTACTGGCAGAAGTAGAGCTGTGAGGTCGGGGCCTGAGTCGTGCTTGGGAAGCTCAGTTGGTAGAGCACTTGGCCGCCAAAGGCAAAGGTCCCGAGTTCGAGTCTCGGTCTGGCAAACAGTTTTAATCTGCCAGGAAGTTTCAACCTATCAAGTTGCTACCAAGTCTTCGAATGACGCACTAATAAAAGATAGAATTCACGACATCCAGGGATTTATGGCACTACGTGACATCGTTTATTCGGGGAGACGCATATGTGAAGTTAAGCGCTGTCGGGCTCGGCTAACACTTGGATGGGTACCGTCCGGGTCCGTCGAGCGCTGTTGGCACGCAGTGAGGGCAATGGGGAAGCTACCTGAATGAGAAGTAACGGCTCCAGTCACGGAAGCTAACAACGGCTGAGAAAGCGGTGTGCTGACCACATGCCCCTTCGGAACTGCATTCAGTGACGCCTACAGGCAGGGGATGACATTGTGATCGGTCAGTACCGTTGGCCCTCCAGAGGCCTGTTCGGACGGAGACATTGTGATCAAAAAGCCAGCATAAATTTGAAAACTGAATAAATCACGGAATAATGTAGATAGAGGTACAAATTGAAACAAATGCTTAGAACAACATTGGGTTTTAATAAAAACCAAAAAAATACAAAAGTTCAAAAAATGTCCGACAGATGGCGCTTCATCTGATCAGAATAGCAATAATTAGCATAACAAAGTAAGACAAAGCAAAGATTATGTTCTTTACAGGAAATGCTCAATACGTCCACCATCATCCTCAAGAATAGCTATAGTCGAGGAATAATGTTGTGAACAGCACTGTAAAGAACATCCGGAGTTATGGTGGGGCATTGGCGTCGGATGTTGTCTTTCTGCGTCCCTAGAGATGTCGGTCGATCACGATACACTTGGCGACTTCAGGTAACCCCAAAGCCAATAATCGCACGGACTGAGGTCTGGGGACCTGGGAGGCCAAGCATGACGAAAGTGGCGGCTGAGCACACGATCATCACCAAACGACGCGCGCAAGAGATCTGTCGGACATTTTGTGAAGTTTTTTGTTCCAATAAAAACCCCATGTCATTCCAAGCATGTGTGTCAATTTTTACGTCTCTGTCTACATTATTCCGTGGTTTATTAAGTTTTCAAATTTATACTGACTTTTTGATCACCCGGTACGTAACCACATTCGTTTCAGCTAATTTTCGTAAGGGCGCCGATAGCCTAGTTGTTGGGCGACGGTAACCCCCCCCCCCCCCCCCACACACACACAATGACGATGAGTGTAGCAGACGCAAGAGCAGGAGACTTACGGCGGATGCACAGAGGAGGCTCCGGGCCGTCGCTGGGGTCGGGCGACGCCCAGCAGCTTCCGCCGCCACGACGCCGGCCAGGACTCGCATCGGCGCTCGGCGAACGCCTTCCTGCGCTCGCCCACCTCTGGAAGGGACTTCTGCTTGGACAGCCTGTTCTCCAGCCTCAGCACCTTGCCCGCGCCCCGGTCTTCCGCTCCCTCGTTACGCGGAACCGGCGACAGCCGCTGCTGGAGTCCTTCCCGTAACGCCCCCGCAACACCACTCGCCGAGGACTCGACGCGCTCCTCCGCAGTTCCTTTCGAACTCTCACTCTTATCCACGGCACACTCCCGTGTCGGCGTTTCCGCCGCCGGTACATCCTTCACCAAATCCGGCCTCTGGCTCCAAAACCGCCTCTCAGCGTCCGCACGGTCAACATTCCCTGCCCTCAGCTTGACACGATGTTCTCTACCAGGCACTGCAAGCACCGCAGCACTTTTCCCGCTTCGCGCATCCTGGCGCGGGGGAGATTTCTCGTCGCTCGGAAGAGGTTTATCTGCGCTCAGCTTCTCGTCATTCGGAGAAGACTCCTCGTCATTCGGAGGAGATTTATCATCATTCGCTGCAACACTTTGGGACACGAGCTCCTTGACGACTGCCCCGGCTGCTATCAACTGCAGAAGTCTGGTGGCAGACTCCCACTGCACTTGTTTTGGGTCGCCCAAGACATGGACGGCCTGCACTTGATGCGGCAGCCAACGATCGCCGTTCCAACACCAAAAGAGACCGCCTCCTTCCATTGGATCAACCAACAATAAAACTCAAATCACTCAGAAAAAAAAAGACACTGGCTACGGACAGCTTCGCATTACGTTCCTCCACCAACAGTCGTCCCAAAACGGTGTCCTCCAATTAGCGCCGAAAAATGTTCCACGTTCAACGATGGAGCTCAAACCGCAACTGCACCTATTGAAACACGAAACGTCACTCTCCACTGAACAGAGAGAGCAGCGCGACACGCAGAAACTCATAAGTGCGCACACGACCGCGCAGTCTGCAGAACTGAACGCCAGCACGGCGTGTGGGGAAGAGATTTTGCCTTCGTGCGTCCTCTCGCCGTCGCTTCTGAGAAGCCACTGCCGCCTCGGAATTACCTGTTCGCGCGTCCCTTGGGTAACCCCGCACGTGGTCACAGGCGACGAAAAGCGACCGCACCAAGGTCGGTGGCCGGTCGCCGGCTACGGTCATAACCTCGGCCGGGGCCTACGCACGCTTCACGGCCGGTGTGGTGCACCAGGGTACGAGAAGGATGCAGCCTGCACATTCCCGCCTGCAGCCAATCAGGCCATTGCCGCTGTCCAGAAGTAACGCAAATCGCGATAGCGGCTTCAGCACTGCACGAACTTCAGAGTGCCCGTCAAGGACTGTCGTGCAGTTACAGTGTCCTCAAGGCACCTACCACGCAGCGCGAAAGCTAATTCCGGGAGAAAAGGCAATTAACTCGACAAAAAAACCAAACACTGATTTCCTATAGCGAAACCCGATTTCCGTGAAGGAGAAGGTCGCCGCAACCTTATACAACCAATTTTCTTAATAAGGCGTTTACTTCCAATGTCAGATCGATACACCGCTAAAAGACGCGGGAATATACGTAGCTTGTGCTTCTCCTAGCGTATCGAATGTTCAAAAACCGTCGTCGACAAATGCCGTTATTTCGACAGATGAACACCCCCTCCCCCCGTCAGTTTCAATGCACAAATGAAACTCCAGTTGCCATGCACAGCGTTCTGTCGTTTCAATTGTGCATTGAATATTATCGAGTGTTCATCTGTCGATATAAAAGCAACTGGTTCAAATGGCTCTGAGCACTGCTGTCGTCACCAGTCCCCTAGAACTTAGAACTACTTAAACCTAACTAACCTAAGGACATCACACACATCCATGCCCGAGGCAGGATTCGAACCTGCGACCGTAGCAGTCGCACGGTTCCGGACTGCGCGCCTAGAACCGCGAGACCACCGCAAAAGCAACTGTCGAGGACGTTATTTGAACACTCGATACGCTGGAAGAAGCACAAGCTCGACAAAAAATCCGAATGCTGATTGCCTATGGCGAAATCTGATTTCCGTGACCGCAACCTTATACAAGCAATTTCCTTAATAAGGCGTTTACTTCCAATGCCAGATTCATAAACCGATAAATACACGCGAATATTCGGAGCTTGTGCTTCTCTCAGCGTATCGAATGTTCAAATAACGCCCTCAACAACTGCCGTAATATCGACAGATGAACAACCCGCCATTTTCGAGGCTCAAATGAAATTTCAGTTCCCATGCAGATCCATGGGTCGGTTCACCAGTGCCTTGAAAATCAGGGGGTATTTGAACATTCGATACGCCGGGAGAAGCAGGAGCTCTACATGCTCCGTATATTCGGCTGTGTTTTGGCAATGTTTCAGTCAACCAGTGGAAATAAACACTTTATTACGAAAATTCGTTGTATATAGTTGTGACGACTTCTCCCGTCATAGAAATAAAATTCTTTGGAATGGAAATTAGGTTCTTTACATATACTAACGGCAAAACTAAGTTACAACTAATTATGTACTAGCACACGTTTTGACGGAATGGGAAAGATGTAATTACATGGATTTATGCCGCCGTAATTTACGCAGCTGTTATTTACGATGTCAATTCGGGTCACAAGCGCATCATTTTTTTAATCCCCAACTGCCTCATCAGAGGTGATTTTCTGCCAATGATTATATCTGCACCACCATTACTATTAAACTGTCTGGTATCCACTACTAGGTGCATCTTCACACTGCGTTATGTATTATACTTCATTTACATTAGATCGCCATTCAGAGTTTTAATGCTTCAGTTGGTTTTGACAAAAGTTTTTGCACATGTTTTGTCCTCTGTTCCGAGCTTGGTACATGGTTGGTTTATTACGGTGTACGACGGCATCAGGCTTTATCACGTTCTGAATGCTGTGTGGGACTGTATGTAAAATACTAAGTCAGATTTCCTCCACTTTTACCATCATTGTCTCGCCGAACCTTGAAAACTGATTTTTATGATTACCTCTCACGAATTTCGGTTTTTAATGGCGAAACTATAACCAGTGGCGAGCGCTATTGAAAAACCGCCATCTTTTATCCATAAAAGATGAAATGTATTGTTACACTTTGTAAAAGCTATGCGAAAATACAGCGGCCAGTTTATGCGTCAGAACAACGAAAGATCTGGCATAACTGAAAACGCAAGTGTCTGCAGATAATCGCCTTTGACGAAGATTTAGGAAAATAATAAACGAAAGGCTAATAGAAAACTAACATGGAGTAAACAAAGACACCAAACATACATGAAAAAGAGCAGCTAAGATTATTGATAACACCTTAGAGACAAATCCGTGGAGATAAATATTCGACCCGCTCACTAGGTTCTTTTCCAGATTAATAACTCTATTGAAATTCTGACAACGCATCTCTCAACCACTCACCGAACACGCACGTTCAACAAGCGCTTACTTCTAGTGTGCCGCGTACCCGTCACGAAGTGTGATTTGGGCATAATCCGACGGCTGGTTTAACTATGAAAAGCTCAACGACGTTGCGGAAAAAAAGTTGGAGCTGGGAAACTGAAGACAAGTTTCAGTGATACGTCGATGGTGGTACGCAATAAAAGTGTAGTCTTGAGCGGCCACAAATTTCGCAAATTTTTTCCCATGTTTCGTTTCACATGGAACGTTGCAAACAAGATCGCACCTCATTTTCGTTCCAAATTTCCACAATTATATTACGTTTCACGCCCAACGCCCTGTTGGCGGCAATGTCGGTCGGTACGACCCATAACTTGGATGTCCGTGTGACATGGGTAGTGCGAGAACCGCTCAGTCTATTTAATGAATCGCCCGAACAGCAGGCGTTGTTTAGGAAAATGAAAGAGAGGGATTTTGACACTCTTATACAGTAGTTGCCCGCTTTTGTGGCATGCTACTTACGTGGCGCCCCCGCCCCTAAAACACACACACATATATATATATATATATATATATATATATATATATATATATATATATGCCCGCGCATCTGCAAATACGTGATTTTTAGGTGTAAAAATCCTATTGGGTTGTAAACATAGCTTTTATGTAGCATCTTTTACTTCCGAACCTTCAAACCCTGAAGACAATAACCGAAAGACGTATTCTCAATAAACGTAAAAAATTGAATAAAACAACGAAAAGTGTTTACGTTAAATTGAAAAAAAAGTAAACCAAATCATATTATTTTGTTGCGTCTGATGAACATAAAACAACACGCCCAAAGAAAATGCGTCAAATGAGCTTTTTTAAAAAAAATAAAAATAAAAAAAGGCTAGCTGACTCATTTTAAACTGCGGAAAAATGAACCTACAGTAGCTTACAGACAGTGCTGCAAATAGTCATGTATTTTTTGTGGATTTTATAAACTGCAGTGCAGCACAGTATTTCATTTGAAATTACTCTATTGTTATTGTCTGGCAGCAGTGTCACTGAATTTCATCTTACAGCTGTATTTTGTAAGTTTTTAAATGTCCTCTTTCTACTTTTATCTTAAATTTAAATACTGCAAATTAGCTCGCGGGAACTTTAGAGAAGCATATAATGCATTATATGCTTCTTTAAAGTTCCCGCGAGCAGTTTATCATTCCACAGCTCGCTTGCGATAACGCAGGTGTAAAGCATATACTTCGACAGGCGCGTTGTATCGACCTACCGTACCAGCTTATCGATGGGAACTGTCATTAAATTAAATCCAAGAGTGGCGTGTTATTTGCTGCCTGCTTCAGCCGAGACTTTTACACATCCGGTATCAAATCTTTTGATCCGTGTAGTAACACGGTTTATTGAAATTAAACTCGCATTCTGTGTGTAAGGCCAGAACCTGTTTTGATTTCAACAGCCATCGTCATATAACCAAACAGCATTCCTGTGCTAAAAAGACTACGTCACGCAGTGATAAACTCCGACCAAAGCCCTCCGGGCGCCTTGAATCATACAAAGTTCCTAACTGTAGTAAGCCAGCAGCTGCTTCGGAGAAAGTGGGCGTCAATAATGACTTCGCGCAGGCACCATTTCGAAGAAGCAAGATTTCGAATTAAGGTGACGATGAAAAGATGACGTGATTGGACACAAATCACAATGTAGGTCTGGACAAGATCAAAGAACAAAATCTATGCCAGCTACTTTCGAAAGTGACCATCGCTGCATTTGTCGTAAGTGATTTGGGGAAACGACAGGAAACTTACATCTGGACGGCAGGGGAGATTTGAACCCACCTTCAGCCGAATACGATCTTACTGTCTTATGCTGAGGAACCTCGGTGCGGCATTTTCGCCCAAGATATATTCTTTGCCTATTTGATGTTGACTGGTTAGGTCGAACAAACTATAGCCAGACATACAGGAGTGTAGTAGGAATGGATGCAATAAACCACAGTGTGATAAAATGCAGCTCTCGCTGTCGGTCTGTGACAAGTATAGGAAATACAGTACCTGATCAAAAGTATCCAGACACACCTATGTAACGTGCAATTCATCACTGCGAGAGGTCACAGCAGATGAACTCACCAGTATTGTGATGTCAGTAGAGAGGCAGTGAGAGCAGGGTAAGTCGACCAGGAGAGCTCAGTTACTTCGAATGTGGTCTAGTCACTGGATGTCACCCCATTAACACATCATTCAGGGACATTTCAATTCTCCTAAAGCTACCCAAGTCGACAGTTGGTCATGTGATTCTGAACTGGAAACGCGAAGGAACAACAACAACAAAACTAACACCAGGCATACCCTCATGTACTGAGAGAATGGTTGTAAAAAATTGGATCGAAGCAGCTTAAAGAATCACTTGTGAGTTCCATGGTGCTAGCAGTAGTCCGCACAATGAAAGTGCTAGGGAGTTACAAAGAATGGGGTACAATGGTCAGCACCACACACTTCTGTGGTCAGTGCTACGCGACACTTGAGGGGGGGGGGGGGGGGGGGTGAAGAGTGACACCACTAAACAGTGGAAGACTGTGTCATTCTGATAGAAAGGTTTGTGTTTGTCGCTGGAGACCTTTACTTGGCATCGTGCGAAGTACAAACAGTGAAGTGTGAAGGAGGTGGAGCTACGGAATGGGGGTGTTTTTCATGGTTATGTTGTGGTCCCTTTATTGTGCTCAAGAAAAACGCTAAACGCAGAGGGATATGAACACATTTTACCACAATGTACTGCGTACAGTAGAGGAACAGTCCAGAGACTATCAGCACAACAACACACCTTGTCATATAGCAGCATTATGCGGCAAAGTTTTGTGGACAATAACATTCTTGAAATGGACTAGTGTGCCCACAGTCGCGAACTTAACCCAATGGAACACCTTTGGGTAGAGTCAGAACGTCTACTCCTCTACAGATCCCACTAAGGATCATAATTACTATCTCTGGTACTGGCTCCTGAGGAAGAGTGAACGGCCATTCCTCCACTGACATTCAAGAGGACTGATTGAAAGTGTCGAAGTAGAGTTCAAATAGGTACAAAGGCAAAGAATGGACACACCTCATATTTACATCCACTAATAGGTAGCCATGAATATGTAACGGGATAGTGTACATAGATTAGATATAGAAACGACAGTCGCAACTTACAAATCACTTATTTACCATTAAACGAGTCAGGAGATCCTTGTTTTGACAAATTTGTACTTTTTTACAGTTACAATGCTAATGATATTTTCTTCACACCGAACTTTCACATAATCTGCCGCTGCAACTCAGCACTTTGTGTGTCAAGAGTGTCATACGATGGATGTGGATACTGCTAAGTATTTTTTAAGGGACCCGATGCACGTGGGATGTACTGGAGAAGTGCAAGCGAAGCGTGCACTGTTTTGAAATTTCCTGATGAATTAAAAACTGTGCGCCAAGCCAGGACCCCAACATTGAACCTTACCTGTTGTGTTCTGAGCATCCCTAAAAACCTGCATCAGAATAATTGTACAAGTACGGGAAATGTGTTTTTGCTGATCGTGCCTGCAGTCTCCAAACTGTTAAAGACTGCCTCGCAACTAGTCTAGTCTTCAACACCTGTCAAACCGCTACCGATGTTTTTGTTCATACCTGACAAGAACGAGCAAAAAGTCAACGGCCCTAATTGCTGCGTTCGTGGAAGCACTTCAGCTTACATAAAGAAATGCCACAAATTTTATGTCCAGAAGTGTGGCCAGGACCAGACAGAATAGCTCTGAGATGTTCAATAAATTCTGACCATGAGGGGTCTGGCAAACCATACATGAACATACACATTATGTAAGAGCGACCTTGCGGCTCTTCTCACCAAGTTCTCAGGGCTTGAAGAGCAGTTTATGCCTCGCAGTAGTGGTTAAGAAAGGACTAAGATAGGGTGTGGCGTCTGCCCAATGTTATTTCATCAGTACACTGGGTAAGCAGTAAAGAAAATCAATGAGAAATTTGTAAAGGGAATTAAAGCTCACAGAGAAGCAATGAAAAAAATGTGGTTGTAGTTCTGTCAGAGACGACTAAGGACTTATAAAAGCAGCTGAACAGAACTGTTAGCGAGTTTAAAGGATGTTACAAGACGATTATCAACAAGAGTGAAACAAGATTAGAAGAATATCGACAAATTAAATCAGGTTATGCTCTTAGAATCAGATTTGGCAATAGAAAGTAAAACCAGTTGATCAGTTTTGCTTTTGGACACAGCGGCAAAATTACTAATGATGGCAGAAGTAGAGAGCATGCTGGCAATAGCAAGAAAACATTTCTTTAAAATAGAAATTTGTCAATATCGAACATAAATTTAAGAAATGTGGTGCTACAGAATACTGTTGAAAACTGGATGGGTATTTCAAACTCAGGAGGATGTACTGAATTGTGTGTGTGTGTGTGTGTGTGTGTGTGTGTGTGTGTGTGTGTGTGTGTGTGTAACTACAGCATATCAAATTTCGGACCGCAGATCACAATCAAAACTCTTCTATCAGTGGTAGATTTCAACTGGCACCTTCAATTGCGAGGGGAGAAAATGAAGGCTTTTATGTGCACACCAGTGTATGGTATGATGGAGGGTACTATGCATCCATATTAGCTACTGCTTGTATTACAGCAGTCCCGTATGGAGCAAGGGGAAAAATGTTTGCGTAAGCGCTGGAAGTGTCCTGATCTCATCTCATTTTCCTAATCATTACACGAGATAAATGCCGGATGTAGCTGAAACGTTATTTTCCCATATGCCCAAATAATAGCGCTCTAAATTTACTAAAGAGATTTTAACGAAAAAGACGTCTCCTTTCTTACGACGAGTCGGTTTTGGGTTCGGACAAGGGACAAACCAACGTTTAAGGAGGGTGTAAGCCGTGTCCGCAAAATACACGAATTCTGAATTAGCGCCTCGATCCGGCATATATTTTCGCATTCTAAAATACGGTTAATCGCTCTTACATTCTCATATATGCTGCACGAATCTCTAACGAACCTAACTACACGAATCCGAGGTTGTTCTCCTTCTTTGCCCATGTGACATGGGCTCCAAAACCATATAACACCACACAGTACAAGACGGGACTGTGAGTCTTACATGAAGTTTCCTTCCCCAGAAATTCTATCAGTAAACAGAAGTTTTCCAGGCGTCTTTTCTATCGCTGAACTCACGTATCCATACCATTTCAAATTGCTTCTAAGTACACCCGTCGAGCTTCAAACAATGTGTCAAATTCCAGACATTAACCAAGATTGCTTTTATATCGAAATCACTCGCGGTATGAGATTTACGTTACACTTACCCGACTGATATAATTTTACTGAACTTTTAACCACCAAACCATTTGGAAATACTATCTGAAGTTATTGTGAAATTCCTTTCAATCATTGGGAGACGATAACTTCCAGCAGACTGTAACATCATTCTATCTGATACTCCTGTTGATGCTATTTTGAGGCATATCCTTTATGATTGAAGCATCTGGCGAACTTTTAAGAGTGTCTGAAGTCTAAACGTATTAGAAACAATAGTAGTTTTGAGACTTACAACGTATGACCGTGCCTTTGTTATCAGTCAACAGTTTGGAACAGTGTCTAACATCTTCCGGGAATACAGGAAGACGGGATCCATCTGCTATTTTCAAGTCAATATTCTATGTGCCACACGACTGATGTTTCTTGGACACGCGCTTATTAGCTGGCAGAAACTTTTTTACCTTGAGGGATGTAATTATATCCGAGCATATAAAGTGCTGTGACAAAAAGAAGTTAGCAAGACTGGTTCGTAATTTTGCAGTTTCCCGGATGTTTCACTGCCATTTTCTCAGCTTATTTTTACCAACATTAAACACGTATGATACGTGGATTGTTCAGTGACAGAAATTGCTGTCATCGCGCCTACTTATCCGAGTGCTAGATCTTTGTAGCGTTACTCTTCTCTCTTCTCAAATTTAACCAATTGGACATGCGTGGCCTTGCTCTTTTCCTTAAAAAGTATCATACGAAATCTTCAGGTTGTAGATGACGGCTACTGGAGCAATAGCATAGTAGGTCTACTTTGCGGCGCACATTGCAGTAACAGCACGCAAAAATCCCTGACTACAAGGCCAGACATTGTGTAACAGATAAAAAGGCTAGGTGATGCAGTTAACGAAAGAATGCCGCCTAATGTTAGCTGATGTCATGAACGTCACCGCTAACCTCCGACAGTTTTTTGAAGCGATTAATATGGCATGTATCATAATGCCGATTTGACGTGTCGCGAATTATATGACTTAGTTTCTTGGGGCACCTCAGACAATAAAATGTCCCTTACACTTTATCGTTGGAAAATTCGTAGCCTACACATACCTTACAATATATTATCCTGAGTCGTCGTATTTTATATAACTTCTCGTATTTTTTGTAACTTCACATTCTGCTTGTTGCGCCAGATTAGTTTCAGACAAAATCCGTATGAAACAATATGCCGGTTATTCGTAGCAAAACAACATTTAGAAGAACCTAGTCTTACCCAAAATGATGTTGGCGTCTTGGAATAACGAAAACACAATATGACGTTCATTGCCGGCACTATATTTCCGTTACTTTCTTTCATTTTAGTATGCCGTTGATGGCTTTAAAAATAAATAAATAAATAAATGTTAAAGTATGAGACAGAATTCGATAACAGCAGGAGCTTGTGGCTGTTATATCAATGACAGTCTGGAACAGAGCTCAGTGCAGATTAATGGAACATATTTTAAGCGTCGCCCTTATAACCGTATTAAAGTAACAGTATGTGACAGAACTAGCCGCTACTTCCATCCTAGCTTTAGATTGATAATTCTGGCCAAGGACTACGAAAAGATGTATACAATGTTTCCGATCTGAAATCAAAACATTACAGGATCGATGCAAATTCAGCATAACAAACACCACTTTTGTCTTCCATCCTGCCATTAATAACAATAAACCCCGAAGAGCTAACAGAGATATGTGTATACTATCAGAGGATGATACACGGAATAAAATACATCCCGATATACTTTTTTTTTACCAACAATTCCAACATGACACCCACTTTCAGTGTTATCTCTCAAAATTCAGTCCGAAAATCCCTACGTAATTAAACATGAACTAAAGCAAAAACACACAGATGACTGACGTTTTGTTCACTAATGTATGTTTCGTAGCTTATATCTCACAAATGATGTGTCTCCAAATAACAAAATCTTTTATTTAGACAGACGTGTTGTGTTGACAGAGCGTTCACCTGTCAACACTCATGGGTTTGTCGAAGCCATGAATTACAGCCATGATTTACTCTTTCTTGGATGACAGGTAGGCATATACTGGTAGACATCTGAACTGGATTATTTAGTTGGTATCTGAATGAACTAGCCACTACAAACCATGTGATACATTTAACTGCGTCTCTTGTCCCACGAGTACAAAATGTTGCAATTTTCAAAGAAGGGCACGTGCTTAAATATAATGTCAGTATGTTTACACATGGTATAATCTAACCAAACAGGTGCCTTCTGACCTGACATCGTTTTTACAGTAGTAAAATTTTTCTGCTGGCTTCACTTAGCAACAGAAACCTAAAAGTTCTGTTCTTTATCATATCATGAGAACATAAATTTCATCGAATGTCAGAAACCAAACTATCCACCTTGACGGCAGCAAATTTTCTCTCAAATCAGAAAATAATATAACATATAGAATATTGTTCAACTTGTAGTATTGCGAAGGCTGTGAATGATTGTCGCTGAATTACAAATGCTGTTTGGTACTATATGAACCTGGGACAAGGCATATTATGTTTCACTCAAGTTCACTAAAGCTGTATTAGTCACAATACTTCTAACTTTGTTATTTTGCAAATGTATTAATGTTTATGTTGCCATAAGAGTATGGAAAAAAATGTAGAAGCAATCAACAAAATTGAACTAGACCTATTTAATTAAATTATTACTTACGGTTCAGCTTCAATGGATTTCAGCTTGGCCACGTAATTAGACGGAATATATCCCTCTTGTTTCGTAGCCTTACTTCTTGCAAGCCACCAATCGCCCTGAGTATCGTTCAGTATTTCCAAATGTTCACCTTTTCTGAAACTAAGGTCCTCATCAGTTCGTGCATCGTAATCATATAAAGCAACAAAGATTTTTGCATTGGCATTCGTGGAGCCTTCATCAGGAATGGGAGGCATTGGTCCATTCCTAACTTCTCTATGTTGTTCATGTGATGGTATTGCCAAAGGTGCATTTGTCGGTACTACAGGAGTTGGGTCTGGAGCTGGAAGTCCAACGCCGTCCTTTTTCGTCGGGGTTCTGGGTCGGCTGAAGCAGTTGCCCATTTTTGCACAGTAGATGTTCTAGGCGAACATGTAAAAATGATTTTGTGCGCTTTGATACTGCATCGAAATTTCCATACACAACTGTCATTCGGTTTGATGTTGTTCTCCCATTACAGCACTCGGAAAAACATCACATATGGTATAATCGTGCGTCTAGACTTTCGCGTCAGTCGCTCAGGTTTTAACAACACAGAACCCTGCCAAACACTTAGAATAATATGTCTCCATGCACAGTGTCTAGCGACGAGTGAAGTCTGTTTTTTTGTATCTTCCACAAGCTTTCACACGTATTTCACTCAAGACATCCCAAACGCATTCCTTGGTCAGTTACGCTATTCACATAATGTTTTTTACTTTATGAACATCCAATAAAAAGAACAACACTCACGCACTAAAAATGGAAACTAATATCAGACTACATAACTTAATACATTACTTCCTGTAGCCCCTACATTCACTTCAACCAAAGATATTCAGAGACGGCAGATACTACATACGATGTCACTTAGCACAGTAGATGGCTGAGATGCGTCAAAATTGCCCCATTCTGTTTTTGTCAGACAGTATTTCGGTCCTTCTCTTCAAAATTAAGTCGTACGTTTTATACTTGTTCACATGTGAGTAATTAGCGGGAACACAATTTGATTTTTTCATACAGACAAAAACGCGGGGAACTCTGTGCGCAAAGTACGCATAATGGCGCTATATTCGAAAGATATGTCTCAGCAATTCTATACTAAACGCAGTTGAAAGCTGTATCCACAACTAGAATATGATTATCAACTAAGAATTAAATTCCAGAGTAAATTGCGCTCTTTCGCTGTGTTTAGTTGTATGGCTGAAAACTTTGAATCAGTGTAGGGTCTATCGTGATAAATGTTGCACATAACCAGGGAAAACGCGATGTGGAAAGTTTAAGCCGTAAGTTTTCTGGTCGTATGTGCTCCACAAATCAATAACTTTGTACGAATTTATGAAAGTCATAATCCCTGTTTTAGTGTTCAGTTAAATGAATTTCAGCTATAAAAGACCTTACTCATCCCATTTCACAAATGGTATAGCAATACTTTCTGTTGGTAGTAGTTGTTTTAGTCATCTGCAGACCACTTTAACAAAGGTATTGGTTCTGTCATGGTATTATACTTTAATAACAACATATATCTCTTTCAGTTCCCTTTACCCAGAGAATAATGTATATTAAAATTCTTTAACCCGGAAGTACATTTCCATGTTTTCATGACATTGCTACTCGCATGTGGTATTTTTTTACCCCAGTTGGTAAAAATATTTGCAAGAAGTTATTCTGGGCATCGGAATATATATGTTTACATCACAAGTTATAATATTTTAAAGGTGTATTTAATGAAAAAATTACTGGAGTGTTTGTCTTTTATATCTAATCTGAATAATTGCCAGTACATTCTTCCCAAACTGAAAATTAATGTTCCTTACATAGTAACCCACAGCAAGTCTTGCACATAGTTTTTGTTTTCTGGTCTTACTGGTGACACACTTCACATCTCACAGAAGACGATCTACCTTTCTTCTGTCTTGGCTCTTCCACTCAGGTGATGAACTTCTCATAGGTTTGATAAATGAGGGTAAGTGTTGCAGTGAAGAATTTTTTGAGAGACTGCCATCCTTTCCTTCATAGCTCGCTTGAGATAGTGCAGCCACATCCTCTGAATTATCACTGTCTACCCCTTGGCCGGTATATGTATTGTGATCACTTTATGAAATGAGACTATTTTCCCTCTCAGACTCATTGTTTATCTTGTATTTGTTTGTGTCATAGTCTACATAGGATAACATGTCTTTATCTTGTTAAAATACACATTCTATTCAGTAGCTACATTATCACATACGTGGTAACTTGAGTAACTTACACATTATTACAAGGAGGGACAGTCAGTTGAAAGGCTTATGGAGGATCAAATTTGTAGAATCTATCTAACAATGTTACTTACGTATCAAAGCAACAGTGGGGTATATTTTACCCCATGCATGTGCTTTTGGGTTAAGTACCCACTAGAAAAGAAAGAAAGAGCCTTCCTAACTGTTCATGATATTCAATTGCGAATAAAATAAAAACAGGTTCCCTGTATTAATTTTTTCTGAAATTGTGAAATCATGTAGCACTTGATCGCTGGCTCAGAAATAGCATATGGTTCCTTAGTGGATCGTCATCTTAACCACTGTGCATAAGACACAGCATATCAGTTAGACCTCTACACTCCAAAACCACTGCTTCCAAACTGTTTGCACTTAGTGCATGCCATTTGTGTATTTATGCACTAGCCTCTTACTTTTGTCTGTTGCCATTCCTCCAACAACCTTCACCTGCAACTCTGTTTTTCTTATTCTCTGTATCACTACATACTGTTTTAATCAAACAGTGGAAAATCTGGGACAGAATAATAACAATATTTGAGTGACAACTATCCTTTTCATAATATTGTATAGTTTTTTATATTATTTTACATTTCCCTACTTTGCTCTGTCATCCACAGATGCCCACAAGGTGTGCAACAGAGGACACTTGTCATCCCTCCACAATATGAAATACAGAGCTTTTATTTATTACACAATTCTCATTTTATAACAAATATCAAGTGCATAACTATAACTTTTCTGGGATATCATAAGTTTTGTGTGTCACCTATTAAATATAGTTCTTGTGGTGGCATGACAAGTCTCGAAACTGACCCACTCATTTATACTAAAAATGGCAATTTTAGAGTCTTGTGTGCCCACCCAGATAAACTTCTGCAGACACCCTTTCCCTAATCGCCTCTGTTTATCTTCGGTTTCCATTTGCATCCTAATATTTCTTTTAGTTATACACCTCACCTGAGACACGTACATCATTATTACAAGTACTCTCAGAGTTTAATCTCAGCTTCTAGTTCATTGTTACTTCCCAGATATTTGCTTTCCGTGATGAACAAAGTTTTAAAAAAATCCAGAAAACTGTGAGTCAATTCTTGTTTCAAATAAAGTGATTTTAAAAATTACAGGAAATAAACTGTAAAATACTTACATTTGTATTTGAAAATATTTTCTGTAACAAACATGGGCAAATAATTGAACTAAAAAGTCACTTTATTTAATTTTTATAATTTGTAACAACATTAATACGGAGAAAGCACCTATACACCACATGGTTTGAGAGAGCTGTGCGGATGGACAAAAAAATAACAGGATGAACTCAAAAAGTGTGTCACTTCTCTATGTTGGCAAATTACTACACAAAACTGGAATTGTCAGATGCTTGAAGGTAGATGTCAGCTGTTCTGGAAGAGCCTGCTTAGAAACTTTCAAGAACCAGTTTAAAATACCAATTTTAACTTCTCCGAGGAGCTAAGTGTTTTAATCCACGGCATTGTTAGAACTCGTGAAGGAAAATCACCAAAATATGATAGCATATTCCTGTTATTGCACAGGCAGGCTGAACAAGCTTTATGTGCATGAAGTCCTGCTACCCAACATATTGCAAGTAGAATTCTAGCTCCTTGTATTTTTGGACCGTGCCAAAAATCACGTCCATCTGACCCTTGCCTCACAAACAGTAGAAGAAGAGGCTCCTGGAGTCTTAATTGTGACCTCTTAAAAGACAAACAACTCATCAGATGTTATAGCTTTGGGAAAAACCTTTCGAATAATTTGAACAAATATGACAGTGCCATTAGCTGTCATATTTTGTAAAATAAACGAAAAGAGTGACACCTAGTTATTTGTTCATAACAATACTTTCAGAGCTAGTACCATGTAGAAATTTATGGGGCCCTTCCATATATTTAATCAAGCACACAAAATATTAATAGTGCAGAAGCTCCCATCTAAAAGACAAAAAAAGGACATAGTTATCATTTTCAAGGGGTGATCACTTACATTCAGATTGCTTCTAATTGGCACTTTTTAATAACAAAACATCACTTTTTGCAGATTTAAACTTTTCTGAACAGAGCATGCTTTCATGGTTCACTGTCACCTGGAGTTCTGCCTTTATTAAATCTGTTGACCATCTGTATCTTGCATGCAGTTTAGAGTCATTATGACGTACCTACAAAACTGTCCATTTTGACATACCTGCTTCACTATTAAAGCTAGTAATTGTTGAATGAATGAAAACACGCTCTAAGAATCATGAAGTACCACAATTTTCAGCAATGTGAATCAGACAGCAGCAGCAATTGTGTTCCTACTGTTTCAAAATTTCTTTTGCCTTCATCTCAAAATATGCATTTTGTAGATACATTGTTATCAGCCTTATATCCTCATTGTGTTACACCATTTATTTTTCATAAACAAAATGATTCACTCCAAAGGGACATTGAAGCAAGTGCTACTGAACAAAAACCTTGCCACTTTGAAAATACTTGATACACCTTCCTCAGCTACTGAAGGAAATAATTAAGCCAATTTTCAAGATAATCACCATCTCTGTTCACACTGCTACTAAGGTAGTCTTCATAGGGGTCAACTATGCAAATATTTTCACTTAGGTGAAAGAGTTCTGCTGCTTTTTAAAATCTTTGAAATCAATGCCTTCCTGTGGAGAAAATGTTGCAAGGACTGTGCAGAGGCTCTCATCTGCGACATCATACCTTTCTTTGTCGATACCAAAGCGTACTGTTATAAAACCTCTTAAGGTCATCAGTGCTTTTTTTTTTATGGAATAGACAAGCCTTTTAGAAGGTTTTGCTTTGCTACCAAAAAAGCTGTCTTTCCTTCTCTGGTGGATTTTAGGATTGAAAAGTCTAATGTGTTTGTATGTCTCTAGTACACTTAAGTCAGATTTTGGCTACTATTTCCAGCCAACTCATAGCCAAATAAACTATAGCAAAGTAATTTTTCAAGATGATAAGTTTCAAGATTATATATATACCATAAAATGTAATTCGGAAAATAATCAATTACTGATAATGTAATTTTTAAATACAGAAACGAGAAGTTATTCATTCCCAGTAAAAAAAAATAAACAGAGGAAGAAAATTTGGGCAAAAGAAGGAAGAATCCATTAAAAACAGAGTGTCTGATGCCCCCATACACGTGAGACCATAACTTCAGGGTGACCACTGTTCCAATTCCATTATTGTGTTAATGTAGTATTCTGTTCCTTCTTGTCATGGTAATTTTTTCAGACTACAATGCCCTTTCTAGTGTTAGTGCACAAACTCACAAAAACAGCCATAAAGACACACAAATGTACACACCTACCAATGCCACATTGACTGTTTGCAAACGGCTCCTCACGCTGATGGGAGTAGGCAAATATTATAGGCATGGTGCAACATGATTGGAACTTTGAGAGAGGGAACAAGAGTGAGAGCCAGGAGGGGGGGGGGGGGGGGGGGAGCGTATTTGGGAGAAAAGTTGTATATACTATTTAGGTAAGCGAGGACAGTTATGAAAAATGATACGAGAGGAAAAGTACGGGTAGAGTCAGGGAGTGGGAAGGAGGGTAGTGGTAGATTATACGAAGTGGTACTGCGTGAACAGATGATGTGCTGTAGTCCAGAGAAGTCATTCCTGGAGGGGTGGGGGTTAAGAGGGAAATTCAAATGGCACCAGCATATGAGATTCTATTAAAGTTACTAATGTTGGTTGCTACTGTCAATAAGCTACAAAGGCTCTGTCTGCTGCTTTTACAATGATTTACCAAGCAGTTCCATCCCTGCATTTAGTTTCTCCGATTTCTTATGTGTAGGATTTTACTATCTTCTCTGATAATGTCAGAGAAACATGGTCTAGATTGCTGCATGGCTCTTCATTCTTGAGGACATTCTGTACATATTTGGTGAATTCTCCTTTCTTCAGGAGCAGCAATCAATACAGCGAAGTCTTACAGCTTTAATTTGGAGTAAGATGTCTGGCTCTCAGTATTGTCATAGCCTATGGAATTTGTTTCTTCATTGTGCTATGATTGTAACTTTGATTTGACCAAATATCTTCCTTAAAAGTTATCTTTAAAATATTTTATTTTTGCCTTTTCTGATTATGTCCAGATAGCACAAGCTAACATAGCATAGTTATGAGTTATATGTAAATGCATCACAGGATTTCTTGAATTAAGTTTACTTTTTATATTGCAGGCCTGAAGCAATGTATAATATACCTATACCCTTTTTTGTTGACTGTAGCTAAATTATCCCAAGGTAAGTAAATGTACCAAGAAACTTGTATAACACTATTGTGATTTAAGTTAAGTCTTGCCAGCTCTCTCCCAAAATTAGTGCATCACCTGCCTATGCCATTAGGTTAAACCTGTGAGTCAGTTTTGTTTGAAGATGTGGTGATTATTTTCTTGGCAGTCTTTGTACAATTAGATTGAACAAGTGGATTTTGTAGTATCTCCTTGTTTGACTACATACATAACAAAGAACATTTCTGAGAGACTTTTCTGTACATTAACTCTTAAATTTGAGTAAACATTTTTAAAACCTGTATTAATGTTCTGGAATAGGAAATTTTTCTTTGTTATCTGTGTATAGTTCCTGGTAAATACAAGGTGCCAAGAACATCCAGTAAACACATGAAATGAAAGGATTTAGACTGATGTTCATGGAGTAGCAATTACAACCTGCTAAACTTTGTTGGCATAATTTCCAAATGCTGTGTCACACTCAAGAGATATTTTCAGACAAATGTGCAGTTATCACTATTCATGCAGGACAAGAATCTCTATTATAGGCAAGAACTGAAAAGGAACCTGACTTGTGTTATTTGATATGAGCCAGGATATCCATCATGATGCCTATCCAGGCATCCCAACTTTGCAAACCACTGAAATGCATAGTACATGGCAATGACTCCTGTACCTGTTATAGCTTTTTCCTGTTCATTCATGTATGGAGCCAAGGAAGAATGATTGCTCAACACTTTGGAGACCAGCCATTTAGAAGAATATTGAGCCTAGCAGACTAGCCATTTATGCTGTTATTTAAGGTGTTACTGACACATATGCAACTGATGTATCTTTTAATAGTAATAAATACTAAAAAAGAACCAGGCTTCAAGAATTATTTTTTGTATTTGCTTTAGTTCTTTGATAGGTTACAAATAATGATGACAAAGTATAATTATCCCCCAAGAAAAACGTGTGAGATGATTTATAGAGCAATTTCTTGTTCACTCAGCAAACATGACATATTTGTAGCAGAAATACAGCAAAGCCTAGTGCATAAACAAACAGAAGTAGACAATGTGATCATATTGGTTTAGCCATTCCCGGCAGTAGCTGTTATGTTCACTAATGTTTCTTTTGAAATAATTCTAGAAATTGGCAACAAAAGGCAGTGGCAGCCAAGAAATAGGTAGCAAGACATCCATACATTGTTCTCATGTGAAACGAGTCCAGTTTTCAGTTTTCAAGCACTAGATATGGCTTGCGCATTCTGAAATTGTAGTTCAACCTTTATTTTGGTGGGGTCTTTATAACACAAAGTAGTGGCTAGAGTTACACTCGTGCTTGGTCTCCAAAGTGTTAAAGGCCTTTGTGCACATTGTAATTAGACTAATCTTATCTTCATGATCCCTATGGAAGCAATACTTAGGTGGCTGTAGAATATTCCAGGATTCATCACTTGAAGTTTGATTCTTGAAACTAAGTAGACTTTCATGGGATGTCCTGTATCTATATTCAAGCATTTGCCAATTGAGGTCTTTCACAATTCTGTGACACCCTCCCATAGGTCAAATAAGCTTTCGTGTTGCCCTCCTTTCTATGCGTTCAATATTTCCTGTTAGTCCTATCTGGTATAGATCCCACATTCTTGAGTAATATTCTAGGTGGGTCACAAGAATGGTTTGTAAGCAATCTCTTTAGTAGGTAGATTGAATTTCCCTTGTATTCTACTAATGAACCCAAGCCTGCCATCTGATTTACTACGACTGACTGTATGTGACTGTTCCACTTTAAGTAGTTGTGTTCAGTCTGAAGGTTGGTATGATGTAGCTCTACAAGCCACTCTATCCTAGGCAAGCCTCTTCATCTACAAATAACTACTGTGACATACAAATTTACACATCATACCCAACAAATTGTTACACTCAGGTATTTGTAAGAGTTGACCGGTTCCAACTACAGCTCAACAATATTGAAGTCATAAGATTTTTTTTTTCATTTTGTCCAATTCAAAATTTTAAATTTTTCAATATTTAAGCCAATTTGCCAGTCTCTGCACCACATTGAAATATTATCAAGATCTGTCTGAATCTTTATGCAGCTTCTTTCAGTCAGTACTTCACTATAGATAACTTAACCACCTGCAAAAAGACTGAGAATACTATTATATTATTCGCAATGTCATTAATATATGAGATGAACAGCAAGGGTCCCAAGGGCACTCCAAAGTTACTTCCAAGTCTGTCAATAGCACTTCATCGAAGGTAACTTGCTGTGTTCTCTCCCGCACGAAATTCCCCAATTCAGTCCCAAAATTTGCTCGATACCCCATACTATCATATTCTCAATAAATGAGTCAAGTGCTTGTTGGAAGTCAAGAAACACTATTTACATGTATGTGAGAATTCTACAATTCACACTTTTAAAAGTGCTCAGCAGAATCACTTTCAGACTGTTTCTTGACTGTTCCACACATACAGCATGTGGAAAAAATGAACATCAAAAAATTTTGGTGTGAACTCTGATGTCTCATTTTATCATGACAGTCATGTCTCATTATGTAGAAGGGAGTCAAAAATATATTTTTGCATTCAGAGGAGAAAGCTGGTGATTGAAACTTTGTGAAAAGATCTCCTCATAACAGAAAACACTTTTGTTTTAATGACTTATGTGCACCGTATCCACATTAATACAAAACAACTTCCACTTTGATCATACAATGTAAGCTTTCACGGCCGGTATTGTCTTCACTTAAAACTTTCGGGCTGATAGGCCGTGGTCGAAGTATAAAACTCTCTCCTGACGTTTTGTCTCCGACTGCGGGAGACATCCTTGGAGGTAAGGATGTCTCCCGCAGTCGGAGACAAAACGTCAGGAGAAAGTTTTATACTTCAACCACGGCCTATCAGCCCGGAAGTTTTAAGTGAAAACCTCCACTTTCTTGCACAACCCCAGAGAAACTGTCAATTACTGCGAGCTGTGACTTTTCTGACAGCACATCACGAATCCAGTTGTGCAACTGAGACATAGGCAAATGATTTGATTGAAAACCTCTTGTGAAGAATAGTGTCAAAAGCCTCCCGATAAGCTAGAAATATGGAATCAACTCAAGATCCCCTGCCAATAACATTCATTGTGTTGCATGGATAAAGAGCTATTATGACACAGAAGTATGAAATTGTCTAAATTGGTTATGGTTCTGTGCCAATTCCCAATAATGACCAAACACAGTGCATGTTCCAAAATCCTACTATAAATCGTTGTCAATGATATAAGTTTTATTTTAGTTTCTGAATGCTTTGTTTCAGTTCTTGCAGGGAAGGTACTTCAATCAATATTTAATGATTTTGAATTATGTATTATTGTTGATTATGTTGATGTCACTATTATTACTAAATAATCCTTTCTATTTCTATCTGAATTAAATCTAATCAACTGCCTTGATCCATGGCTTTTAAGATGTCATGAGGAAAGCATGAGCTGGGTTTCACATGCTTGATATTTTCGAAACATGCTGTTTCACATGGAGGAGGTTATTCTGTTTAAGGTACCTCATCACATTTGGAGTTCAGATTCTACGACAAATGGATACCAAGGACACTGGACAATACTTTCGTGGATAATGTTTGCTAACCTTCTTTTAAAAGGGTGTGACCTGTGCTTCCTTCCATCCATCCATTGGGCACAGCTTTTTATTCAAGGTGTCTACAGTACATTATGGTTAACAAGAGGGGGTAACTCAATTGCAAATGAGATATAGAATCTGATAGGGATGAGTCAGGCCCCGGAGCTTTGTTTAGATTTTACCATGCCATGCAATTTGTGGGGAACAAAGAAACGAAGATACCCCATTTGGTTCAACAAGGACACGAGACTAATGAGGAACTGCACAACAGTTTTCAGGGAGGCTTTTGACATAGAACTACTAAGATGTGCCACAAGATGTCAGAGGATGTGAGGACAGACAAATCTCTGTAAAGGCATTACAGTGGAGGGGGGGGGGGGGGGTGAGAGAGTTGCTGGACCCACAGTTTTAATATGTAGGTCCCCCCCCCCCCCCCATATACAATATACTGTTTGTATCTAGAGGTACAGGGACTTCCTGAAGTCTGTGAAAACTATGTAAACATCCCAAACATTTACAAATCTTTTTTCCAGCAACATGCATGAAATAATAATAATTTAAAAAATCGTTCTTTATTGATTTCTTCTAAAATCAGCCTCCACATTATCAAGAATTTCTTCCAGAGATGTAGACTTTTCTAATTAGAATTGCGCAACAAAAATCCTTTACACTTTGTACGGATAGCTGAATCTTGTCTTTTTTATGTACTGGGAACATTAAAATACCTCGACTGGGATTTGCTCCTTTCATCATTTTTACAGTTAAATTATGAAGCTATTCAGGTATAAGTAAATTCTTTGTTTTCCAAATGTCAGCTGATAACTGCAATCTGCTTTACATAATTTAAGTTTCTGTATACTTCGTTTCACTTCTTACAGCAAAGTCCCATCAGTAAGCATTTTTATGATTTGAATTCTATATTATTGTTGATAGTGCTGATGTCACTTATTTAATACTCCTCCAAAATAGTATTTCTGCCTGCAATCAGTTTATTTTAATATATCCTCTTTTACATTCCATATGTTGTTGTAATATTTATTTTTATTTCTTTTATGCAGGGTGCATATGCTCAAAATGAATCATCTGGTGTCTGTTCTCGTGCCATTTTCTGTTTCATAAACTATTTCTTTTTCTCAGTCTCTTTTTATTCCTTATTAAAGAGCAACAAATCCAGATGGATTTGTTATCATCTGTATCAGTAGAAATTTCATTTTTGCTACCTTTGTATCAGCAACGGATTCAAGACATTCTTCATCAAACCATCTACTTTGTGACTGATCCTTAAACCTTAAAATATTATTTAAAGTAGCTTTTGAGCACTAACAGTCTTCCCACATAGAATGCATCAATGTATATTCAGCACAGCAGGCATATAATCTGGTTGGTTTCACATTTTTTTAAATTTGCTCATCTGGTATTCCTGATGAGGCAGTTGCTCCAGCACTGTGTGTTTAAGAGCTTGCTGTCATAGACGTACCTTACAAAAGTTTAGTAAATAATACACAACACACTGCAATAATTAGTTTTCAATTTCTTCTAGTTAGTTTATAATCAATATCACTGTTTGGTGATTAGCTCTGTCAGAAGCAATAGTTTCAACATACAAACCAGATGGGCAACTAGATTCACATAAACAATGTAGCACAGTTTATTGGCGGCAGCTTGGTTCATAGATTCACAATGAAGTCACTTTGCATTGTGACTGATATTGTCCAACTGATGTATAAAGTTACCTGCTTAACACTGGATGACTTTTGATACCTGTTACATGATAATGAAATGAATGCTAACTATAGTAATGCTGAGATGTTTACAATTTAGCTATTTGGTGCCAACTGACTGTATACACTTTACCCCAAAAACATCCACATGGTGTTGACAAAATTAATGTTGCCGCCTGAATGAATCATTGTTCTCCACATATACTTACAGATGCACATAAGATTAAAAATCAAAATTTGTTATAATATCTGTAAGATTAACTAAATGTCAAGAAAATTACAGGATGAATAATTATAATAAACAAAAAAGCATGTTGGATTAACTATGATCTATACAATCAGAAAAAAGCCAAATTTTATCTACTATTTGATGAATCCGATTTCTGGCTCTGCAGGATTCCCCAAATGTGCCAAAATTTTCTCGATAAAATTTTTCCAAACCAAATAACGAACAACCTACCAAGTTATTCCAGTTAAAGTGGTTACTTCTGAAATCTGAAAAATCAGTGTTACACAACTATTGTCCTGGATTTAGGAAATAATGATTATTTAAGATTTGAACATTCAGCAACACAAACATTTTGAATATGAATAACTTTTTTAAAGAGGAAGCTTTTGGAATGAGTTTATTTTGTTTCTTGGAAGATGGCTTTTAAATGAGCTGACTTATTTTAGAAACAAACAGCTATTTATTCACAGAAAATTTCACCCTCACATTTTTAAACAAATCTTAAATTATGGCTATTTCTTTACCAATAATTTTCATAAACTACCTATAATATTACTGTTCATGATTGAACAGTTATACAGCAAATAATAAAACTCGCTGGAATAAGAAATGAGCTCTTGTGTGTAACTGACAACAGGAAGCAGGAGTTAGCCAGTATGTTGATAACCTATCCAGAGCCTATAAATGCAATATCCTACCTGGCTGGTCTGGGAACAGATTTTATATGCCAATCTTCCTTTGACACCCAGTATAACCCAGGTCTTGAAAAACTTGAGCACATCCTTTGCCAAGGCTAACAGTGCAATGTATAGAGTTATGGCAGTAATCCATACAAAATTCCTGTGCTTTCTTCTGATACTTTGTTTTGATTGAGATACTAGCAAAGTAGTCACCATGATCACAATCATTCAGCTGACTGTGTAAGTCAATAGGAATTCCAATTTTTGACAAATTTATTACTATGCAACCAACCATGACACGATGTGTTAGAACAAAATTGGAAGAATTAAATTTGAATGCTTATTCCATCTTATGTTAAATGGTCTTTTTTATGCTTAACTGAGCAAGACAACCAAGATACTGTTACATGCACGTATGGAAAACTGTGACTACAACTTCAGTTTCTTACTTAAAATGATTTGCATATCATTAACTTTTACCTGACCATCTACTATCCATAACTGTTTACACAGAAAATTTAATACCCCTTTAAGCAGAAGTACTGTTCCTCACATGTTACCTTCTAATTAGTGTGTCAGGCCTTTTTCGATCCAGTTGACTCCTTCAGGCAAATTTCATAGCTAGAATGTGGCTAGCCCATATGAGATCAATGATGTTCTGGAACATGATTTCTTAAGACTAACCTTTTTCTTTGTGTTACCTGTATTGCTGGCAACTGAAGCAGATGATATTGCCAGCAATTTAAACAGTATTTAGGATTAGGTACACAACACTTAAGTTCAAGAGGATAAATCATGGATTCACATACTTGGGAGCATTGGCCAGTTTAATGTCACATACTCCGTAACTCCTCATTCGATTTTTGGCAGTATGCTTCCACACATACCTTCTGTAGTTCTCAGTAAATATTGCACTCAAATTGTAGTCTCTCCCTCTCCCTCTCCCACACACACACACACACACACACACACACACACACACACACACACACACACACACACAGTTCATAAGTAATGAGCAAACTTGTTTCTTTTTGTAGAGATAGTACATCATTTTAACAGCACATTAACTAGGGAGTGTCTTAGTTAAAAATAAATATTCTTACAAGAAGGAAAGGAACGTGTCACAGGTATGACCAAGCTATATTGCATGATAATATAGCTCATATTTTCTGAATCTGACTAAGGTACAATCCATCAACATACATATTAAATCATACACCAAACTTTAAATTTGAAGAATCTTCAAAATAGCGAAAAAGAGAAAAAGTCAGCCAGCTTTCAGTTTTCAGTTCACTGTATTGCATTACAATCACAGACATGACAACGAAACTGCTCTTACAAGACCAAATAATAATTTATACACACAGATGAATGTGCCTAGTTTGCCACAAAGTTTGATGCCCAACATACTGGATAGCCCCAATTGAACACTTAGGCCTCAGCAGGCACAGATGCTAGCAGTAACTCCATGAACAAAGCAGTTTAGGTATTACTGAAATGAAGGGCAACCAAAATATAAATGCAGGCAAGTCAATAAACAATTTAGAAAACATTAAGAATATGGAAAACTGACAATATATTTAAGAAATGGCACACTTAAAACTTTCTCAATGTTTAGTTTCTATGAAATTTCATTGGTACCACACTCACTTTCAAAACAAGCACATAAAAAATGAAGTTCAGAGACGCGATTTCCACTGTTATGCAGTTTCTTTTCTTTATTGATTATAAACCTTTTTCACTAATGTTTGCGTTCAAGTTTCAAATTAAAGAAGAACAGATGGCGTGTTAACAGAAGATGAAGCAGAAGCAGAGGTTTCTGATTCTTCAGCAGGAACTTCCAATATACGGGGACCGTACAGCAAAACATATGCACAGTGCCAATCACCTGTAAAAAAAAAAAAAAAAAAAAAAAACAAATTTTTAGAATCTTAGTCTTGATTCAAAAACATATGCATGAAATAGAACAAAATTAGGATCACAGATTAAAATTTAATAACAGATTTTCCGCATAATGTCACACTTTTCTACTGTAGCCATCTCCACCACAGTTTTTTCCCCATAGTAATAAAATATGCTCTGATTTGTAATTACTTAATAATCCATAAAAAAATTGCTGTTATGTGCTTAATGCAGCATGACCTAGGCATCACATCACAATTTAATCCTAATTCACTACCACTCAAGGCAGACAACATTTTCTAGCCATAGGCAATAAGTATTCCCCTTCAGCAACAAAAGGTAAAGAAATAAATGCAATGTCTTCCACCAGCCATGCACCAGGTATGTGTTCTTGTTGAGTCACTTGGCAGAAGTTCAAAATAAATTTTTGTTCAGAAATACCGATATTCATCAGGGCAGTGGATAAGATTAGACAGTTGTGTACACTGTACAAGTAGCAGAGAACATTACTGACAACACCCTAACCCATAGAAAAAGGTACTAAATTGGTACTTGCAACACAAAGCAGAACTACAATTAACACTTTTCCAGACAGTAAACAAAACACACACAAAACTCTCACATGTATAGCCACCGTCTTAGTGCTCCGTGACTGCATCTCATGAGGGCTGCCACCTGTTGGGGTGAGTTGTATGAGTAAGGAGGCGGCAAGGGTGGCGATGGGGAGGAATATCAGGATGTAGGTGGGGGAAGATGCTCTGCTGTCTGTGGGACGCAGCATCTTCTCACCACCATTACCCTGCTATCCCCCCCCCCCCCCCCTCTCTGCCACTTGTCACTTGCTTAACCACCACCCCCCCCACCCCACCCCACCCCGTCACCCACCCAGAGATTACTGCTCACATCCAACTCCATCACAGTCACACAATAAAGACTTTTTCTAAAAGCTTAAATGCTTTAGCAGTCTTCTTCACTGTGCTTCTCAACGACTCCAGCTCTCCTCTCACTAGTACGTAGCAATCTGTTGTCGTCGTCGTCGTCTTCAGTCCTGAGACTGGCTTGATGCAGCTCTCCATGCTACTCTATCCTGTGCAAGCTGCTTCATCTCCCAGTACATACTGCAACCTACATCCTTCTGAATCTGCTTAGTGTATTCATCTCTTGGTCTCCCTCTACGACTTTTACCCTCCACGCTGCCCTCCAATACTAAATTTGGGATGCCTCAGAACATGTCCTACCAAACGATCCCTTCTTCTAGTCAAGTTGTGCCACAAACTCCTCTTCTCCCCAATCCTATTCAGTACCTCCTCTTTACTTATGTGATCTACCCATCTAAACTTCAGCATTCTTCTGTAGCACCACATTTCAAAAGCTTCTATTCTCTTCTTGTCCAAACTATTTATCGTCCATGTTTCACTTCCATACATGGCTACACTCCATACAAATACTTTCAGAAACGACTTCCTAATACTTAAATCTATACTCGATGTTAACAAATTTCTCTTCTTCAGAAACACTTTCCTTATCCTCTCTACTTCGACCATCATCAGTTATTTTGCTCCCCAAATAGCAAAACTCCTTTACTACTGTGTGTGTCTCATTTCCTAATCTAATTCCCTCAGCATCGACTTAATTCGACTACATTCCATTATCCTCTTTTTGATTTTGTTGATGTTCATCTTATATCCTCCTTTCAAGACACTATCCATTCCGTTCAACTGCTCTTCCAAGTCCTTTGCTGTCTCTGACAGAATTACGATGTCATCGGCGAACCTCAAAGTTTTTATTTCTTCTCCATGGATTTTAATACCTACTCCGAATTTTTCTTTTGTTTCCTTTACTGCTTGCTCAATATACAGATTGAATAACATCGGGGAGAGACTACAACCCTGTCTCACTCCCTTCCCAACCACTGTTTCCCTTTCATGTCCCTCGACTCTTATAACTGCCATCTGGTTTCTGTACAAATTGTAAATAACCTTTCGCTCCCTGTATTTTACCCCTGCCACCTTCATAATTTGAAAGAGAGTATTCCAGTCAACATTGTCAAAAGCTTTCTCAAAGTCTACAAATGCTAGAAATGTAGGTTTGCCTTTCCTTAATCTAGCTTCTAAGATAAGTCGTAGGGTCAGTATTGCCTCACGTGTTCCAACATTTCTACGGAATTCAAACTGATCTTCCCCGAGGTCGGCTTCTACCAGTTTTTCCATTTGTCTGTAAAGAATTCGTGTTAGTATTTTGCAGCAGCTGTGGCCTATTAAACTGATTGTTTGGTAATTTTCACATCTGTCAACACCTGCTTTCTTTGGGATTGGAATTATTATATTCTTCTTGAAGTCTGAGGGTATTTCGCCTGTCTCATACATTTTGCTCAACAGATGATAGAATTTTGTCAGGACTGGCTCTTTTTGCACTTCCTGACGATCTCATTTTTGAGATGTCTGTATTCCTTTTTGCCTGCTTCATTTATTGCATTTTTATATTTTCTCCTTTCATCAATTAAATTCAATATTTCTTCTGTTACCCACGGATTTCTACTAGCCCTCGTCTTTTTACCTACTTGATCCTCTGCTGCCTTCACTACTTCATCCCTCAAAGCTACCCATTTTTCTTCTATTGTATTTCTTTCCCCCATTCCTGTCAATTGCTCCCTTATGCTTTCCCTGAAACTCTGTACAACCTCTGGTTCTTTTAGTTTATCCAGGTCCCATCTCCTTAAATTCCCACTTTTTTGCAGTTTCTTCAGTTTTAAACTACAGGTCATAACCACTAGATTGTGGTCAGAGTCCACATCTGCCCCTGGAAATGTCTTACAATTTAAAACCTGGTTCCTAAATCTCCGTCGTACCATTATATAATCTATCTGATACCTTTTAGTATCTCCAGGGTTTATCCATGTATACAACCTTCTTTGACGATTCTTAAACCTAGTGTAAGCTATGATTAAGTTATGCTGTGCGCAAAATTCTACCAGGCAGCTTCCTCTTTCATTTCTTACCCCCCAATCCATATTCACCTACTACATTTCCTTCTCTACCTTTTCCTATTAGCGAATTCCAGTCACCCATGACTATTAAATTTTCATCTCCTTTCACTATCTGAATAATTTCTTTTATTTCATCATACATTTCTTTAATATCTTCGTCATTTGCAGAGCTAGTTAGCATATAGACTTTTACTACTGTCGTAGGTGTGAGCTTCGTGTCTATATTGGCCACAACAATGCGTTTGCTATGCTATTTGTAGTAGCTTACTCGCATTCCTATGGTTTTATTCATTATTAAACCTACTCGTGTATTACCTCTATTTGATTTTGTATTTGTAACACTGTATTTACCTGACAGTATCTTGTTCCTCCTGCCATCGAACTTCGCTAATCCCCAGTATATCTAACTTTAACCTATCCATTTCCATTTTTAAATTTTCTAACCTACCTGCCAGATTAAGGGATCTGACATTCCATGCTCCGATCCGTAGAATGCCAATTTTATTTCTCCTGATAACGAAGTCCTCCTGAGTAGTCCCCGCCTGGAGATCCGAATGGGGGACTATTTTGCCTCTGGAATATTTTACCCAAGAGGACGCCATCATCATTTATCCGTACAGTAAAGCTGCATGCCCTCAGGAAAAATTACGGCCGTAGTTTCCCCTTGCTTTCAGCCGTTCCCAGTACCAGCATAGCAAGGCCATTTTGGTTAGTGTTACAAGGCCAGATCAGTCATCATCCACACTGTTGCCCCTGCAACTACTGAAAAGGCTGCTCCCCCTCTTCAGGAAACACACATTTGTCTGGCCTCTCAACAGATTGTGATTGCACCTATGGTACGGCTATCTGTATCGCTGAGGCACGCAAGCCTCCCCACCAACGGCAAGGTCTGTGGTTCATGTGGGGGGGGGGGAGTAGCAATCTATCCTTTCCATATTGTTGCTATTCCGTGTTTTCCAGCTTCACTTTCCACATAAGATTGTCCAAGAAAACCAGTTTACATGAAACACTGGACTGTGTGCAGCTGCACAAGCACGGCATGTGTTTGCATCACTTGTTGTTGAAACTAAACAGTTTTGATTTATTTCAACTTCAGCTACACTTGTTGCACATGTTCTGAGGTGAGGTGTCATGAAAATACAGTGCTGAGTGCACACGAACTGAAATGAGAAGTGGGGAATAGATACCTATGCTACACATAGATGTTTGTGGGATTTCAATGATGTTGACCATAAAAAACAAACAGTGATGTGTTGCTGCACTTGAGGCCGTCCTATGCCATCTGAACATAGATGGGTCGACAATTTATGATCTGGAGAGCCAAATTCATTCAGTGGGGACGTCATACACAGATGAATTAAGAAAAATAGAGGCAAGACGAACATCTTGCTTTGGAACATCCAATGACTACTTGGCAGATTCTTTTCAGGTATTCAGCAAGTCCCATACAGATGGCATCACAAACAATTTTAATAAAGACAGCAACTTTTGATTTTGGAACCTAATATATGTACTGTAGAAATGCATACGAACCCTCATTTGCGAACAAACATGTGAGTTGTAGTCTCAGTTGGGCAACAATGCTTATGCATTATAGTCTCTTCCTCATTGCATTATTGACTCTACTTCAAAGAAACATGAACAGCTGTGGTGAAATTCTCAGGCAATTGAAATAACTTCCTATGTCTCCCACAATTTCTTTCAACAAGGTTGCTGCATAATTGAGCTTACATCTTTTCTTTAACCCATCACAAGGTCAAACACTTCATATTTCTTTCCTTATGCAGTTATTTCATGCAGACAAGCATTAACTTCGCCACGGTTTTTACAGCTGTCAAAACCTTCCTTTTAGACAGGACTTACAAAACAATGAAACTGAAGTGTATACTGATGTCAATGTGTCTACAGTCTATCACAAAAACACTTGGAGAAACTTTTCATGAAACAATTTGCACAACCTGATATCATCAGGTAAACTAGCCTTAAGTAAAATATTTATTAACTGGGGAATTTAAGAAAAGCACACAGAGTGGATGTAATACACTCCTGCTTTCCTTTGATCACCAATCGTATTCACTTAACTACTTATAAAGAATCCTACTGTTTCACAAGGACTCCAAGGCTATGTGCATTTTCTCATTTTTCAAATAAATGAAGCGTAGTCAAGAGTGAAAGTGACACAAAGGTACAGGAGCAAAAATAAATACAAAACATTAAGCCAACACTGGAATTAAGCTTAAAAACTTTGGATCTGATGTCTGGCATACAAGGAACAAGTACACTTAGATATAAAAGGTCGTGCATAACCAACTTAGACTAAGTCATAATCCATCGCTGTAGCTTCTCTCATCCAAAGATTTTCTGGAAGTAATTTCGAATATTAAAAGATGCATGCTCTACCTGTCTGCCGTTCACAGCAGTCACACTTAAATCAAAGAGCACAGAAATCTGAATTTGTGTGTAGTAATGAACATTAGAAAGATAAAACATAGTCTGCTAGTTTTGAGATTTAAGGTAACTTAAACTCTTTGCAACCTTTAGAAGAGTCTAGTTACGTTGCACCATCTTGAAAGTGACTTTTCAGAACAACTGCTCTCATATTTTTTTTTAATTTTTTTTTTATCCATCATTCTCCAATTTTAACTGAAGTATTGATTTCTTACTCCTACTTTTGGACAAAAATACTGTGACTGAGAAGAAAAAATACATTCATGAGGAATTTCATTTGAAAATGTCAAAAGCTAGCACATAATCTACAGATCAACCACAGTTTCAAGACCAAACTGTTGGATTCTTATAATTAATATGATATAGGTTTGTGGCCCACAGCTGACAGAAGCAATGTCATCACCTCTTTATCACCATCACTGGTGACACGTGATCATTAATATCTGCAATGTGAGGGTAAACATAACAGCATCCACAAACTATTTTACGGACATATCTGTGACTGGTTTCCATCTCAAGGAAGGCCATTATTCAGCAGAGAGTGTTCCTGATTCATAAATAAGAACATGTATATACTTGGTAACGGCCTCATTTGAGGCAGAAACTGGCTTTGGCTTTATCAAGTTAACTGCAATGGAAAGTGTTGTATTCATCTTTATTAGCTTTGAGTTACAGATCAAACTGTTGTTTCTTTTCACGAAAGGATTTATTGCTCTAAAGCAGCCTCAACATGGTTAAGAACCTGAAGAACATTGTTCGATATAACAGGTAGCTACATTAGAGTTTAATGTCCTGTCAGCAATGAGGCTATCAGAGAGGGAGTGAAAGCTCCGATTATGGAAAAATGAAGAAGGAAATTGACAATGCCTTTTGCAAAAGAACCTTCTTGGAATTTGCCTGAAGCAATTTTGGGAAATCACAGAAACTCTAAATTTGGAATGCAGCATGGGGATTTTAAACATTGTCCTTACAAATGCTTTTTGATATGTCACTGTGCAAAGGACACAATTCTTCCCACATATCAAATAGATGTGTGTTAAAAGATGACTCATCCTTTTAATTCCTCCTCAAAAAACAATTTACTGTCATTCTCTTGCAGAACTTCCTGGCAAATTCATTGTCTTTCATGATGTCTGAAAAATGCAGTCAGGCATTTTCAGTGAAAAGTAAACTACATGCGTAATGCAATGTATCAAAAATGGGTTGATTCTGTTTCTTGTTCTACCAGTGACTCCAACAAACTCAACACTATAGGTCTGTCTGTAATATTATGCCTACATCAGGAATATTTTTCAGCTAATTGACTTAAAAAGTAATATCTTCTAGCAAGCAAGATAGTGCATTTTTTCCCACATTCTGAGAAATTCTTATTATCTTCTTATGTACTCTATATAAAAAGTGACATTTTAAACATGACTGATTAGCAAAATGTAGGAGGCATGAACCTCTGCTCTGCAATGGTTTATCAATAGCAGTTTAAGAAAAATGTCTACTTGACTAGGCAATCACACATTTCAGGACAGACCTACAGTTGGAGTAAGTTAAAAATATTTGCAGTAGCTCAAGACCTACACTCACCACAGACTGAAATAATGAAATGCATCTGCATGTGGGATCAAAAGCATCACAAAGTGAAGAAGTTAAAAATCCAACAAATTTTCACTGAATACTGGAAAAATTTCTGTAGATGTCCAACAGTATTCAAACAATTTGGTTCAGATATACATTTGGACATTCTGTTATGGTTATGGTTTCCACTGGTCAAACCTAAACTGCACACATTTAATTTGGTTTCAGAATGGTCCACAAAATAAAGTCGAACACGATTTGCACACTTTACTGGCATGAATATTGTAGTAGGTGGCAGATAAAAACACCAACAGCAAAAATGTTACACTTTGAAGCAGCAAGTCACACACTGAGGTGTGCCTCCTTGTGTGATTGCAAGTGTGCTTTCCATTCTTTTCTAAAGAAGGCTTTGAGAGAAAGTTAAGTGTGTAACAGTCTTTTCATTGTGCCTTGTCCGCAACTCAGGTTGCAGTGAATGTTCACTGCACTATGTTCACTATGTTCACAACTGTTGATATTCAGGTCTGGATCTTCTATTGTTTGATTGCGCCCAATAAATTTGCACAATGTTCCATGCAACTCTATTACCAACTGAGCTATCCCACCATGTTTGATGCCCCACTTCAAGTTCTGTCTTTCAGCATCTCTCTACAATCTCATCACCTCTTTACTTTTACAGTGTAGAACTGAATACCTTATTTCATTACTTTTACTACAAGTGTTAGTCAAAAATACACATTCATGCCAATTTCAAAATTTGGCTTTTCGTATCACATGGTATTTTAAGGTACTAAGCCACCATCAAGGAATTGTCAATTTGGTAATGAAATGGAGAGGGGGGAGGGGGTAGAGGGAGGGGGGAGGGGGAGATAGAGATAGAGAGAGAGATAGAGAGATAGATAGAGAGAGAGAGAGAGAGAGATAGATAGAGATAGAGAGAGAGAGAGAGAGAGAGAGAGAGAGAGAGAGAGAGATAGAGATAGAGAGACAGAGAGATAGAGATAGAGAGACAGAGAGATAGAGATAGAGAGACAGAGAGATAGAGAGACAGAGAGATAGAGAGAGAGAGATAGAGAGAGAGAGAGATAGAGAGAGAGATAGAGAAGGGGGGGGGGGCAGGCTTTACTACAGTAAGCAGGTTCAACTGATGTAGGTTGCAGTAGCTATGCAGAGATGAAGAGGCTTGCACAGAGTAGTAGGAAAGCTGTACAAAACCAATCTTCCGGCTCAAGGCACGACAACGACGAAGACAACAGCAACCTGGTGTGATAGTGCCCCAAAATTAGGACAAATAAAATGCACACAATAAATGTTTCGTTGCTGATATAAATAAATGTATTATTAGACAATATTAGAGAAGGGAAGCTGATATTCACCATATAGTGGAGATGCTGAGTCACAACAGGCACAACAAGAAGATTCACACAATCATAGCTTTCGGCCAGGTCATTAAGGCCTTTGTCAGCAACACAAACAAACAAACACAACCTGCACATAAGTCTGCAGTCTCAGACAACTGAAACCACACTACAGATGTGTGTGCAAGTTGCTCAATTTATAAGAGTACTGTACTGTACTGTACACTAGTGGTGTTCCGTCCCTGCTTCTCAGGTGTAAAGGCCAGGTTGCCAATTTGCGTTGCGTGTAATAGATGAGACAGAGAAGTATTGAACGTGTTGCTATACAAATCTGATTTTACACATAAGTAGTGAGGCGACACTTGCCATTCATTGTAATGGTACTAATGATTCATTGTTCACATTTTACGAAGAAAGCAATTTAATGTCACACAGTTACAGTTTCCTGTGTCAGCCTTATTAAATACAACAACATGACAAGTAGAAAACAAAACATAAAAAAACTGTTTAAATCTTAGACAATAACTGAGTCTGTGTTTCAATGTATTACCTCCTCCAGACAGTTTCAGGACATCATCTGATGTAACTGGTGAGACTGTGTCGTCATCACACTTGATCCATGTATCTTCCTTCTGTCTCACCCATGCGACATAGTGGCCACTAGAACTGGAACGGCCTCTATGAGTCAAAACTGCCTGCAGTGTGTAGTATCCAGAATTGTTGGAACCAAGATCTGGCAACAAAATATGTTAAATTTTGCAATACATATTAGCTCAATTATTTCATACAGAATATTCATGATCAGTAGTAAACATTCTTGTGTAGCTTCTGTGGCTACAAGCACTTATTCCACACTTGTGGAAGACACACAATAGTTACAATCAATGATAGTGACTGCACAAACAGAATGCGCCAAGATCATCTTGGTTGTGCAACGTGTGCATTATCACAGGTGAACTACACCTGACAATGAGCTCTCCATGGTAATTTTGTAAACAATTGAGCTGACTTGAAATCTAATAAAAAATTAGTATTACAAATTTTCAAGAGAGACGATGGTCTTTTTACATAGCCCTGTCACTTGGACAAAGAAAAAATAAGGAAGGCAAGAAGAGGAATGGGAAAGACAGGCAGAAGCTACAGGGAAGAAAAAAATGCCTCGACAGGGGGGGGGGGGGGGGGGGGGGATATGCTAGGTATATAGAAGAAATGGGGAAATAAGAAGCAATTTAGTTCTTTTGTATGTCAAATACAGTTATGATTATTATTATTATGTAAGTAACACAGATCAATGAGCCAACACCCTTAATGGCTGTGTACAAACTACAATTCAAGGTACTGTGATGACCTACTTCAACTATTATGCCTCTATAGTTTTGACACCTAGACGCACCCTAAAAGTCAACTAGGGGTAAATGAACCTGGATTAATACTTTCAAGCAATGGAAAAATGAGGATGGAATGTAACAATATTATGGAAAGAAAGTTGCTACTCACCATGTAATAGAGATGCTGAGTCACAGATAGGTACAACAAAATGACTGTCACAAATAAGCTTTCAGCCAGTAAGGCCTTAGTCAAAAATAGAACACACACACACACACACACACACACACACACACACACACACAACTCTCTCACCCATGACTGCAGTCTCTGGCAACTGAAGCCAGATTAACACTTTGCTTTAACAGCTTTATGAATCAATAGTATACTAATATGCTATGTTGAACTACAATGTTACCAGCAGAAGTTGACTGTTTTGGAACATTACAGGTTGCTATCAACATTTTATCACAGTACAGAGAGTTGTTGAGTAATCTGACAAAAAGAAAAACATATGATATAAGAATGCATGATATATATATGGGCAGGGAAACTACAAATGTAGTTACTGTGTGGACAGTAAGTTGGAAATGTACATCTCATGGGGAGCATGCCAGAGATAAGTCCCTGAAGTTGCACTATCCTCTGTGCCCTTGATGGCTTAGACAGATCGAACATCTGCCATGTAAGCAGGAGATCCCAGCTTTGGGTCCCAGTTGGGACATACATTTTCAACTGTCCCCATTGAAATTTATCAATGCCTGTAAGCAGCTAAAGGTTGGGAGTTCCTTTTAATTTCATTCAAGAAGAAAAATATATTCCAGTGATTTTGTTATGAAATATCTGCAATAGTTACATTGTTTGCAAGGCAAAATAAGCTAAGACAAGGCATTCTAGTTCAACTGCCCAAGTGCAGGCAACTGGGCGCTCACTGGCAGAGGTGAGCAAACAGCTGACATGCTTCAGTGACAGAGCCGGGCAGTAACCTCCTTGACTATATGCCTTATCTGAGTGCCCATAAGCGGGGATGAATAAGTGGCTCACGTACACAACTGAATGACACCCAAATGCGGTGGAATAATGCTGCATAGTTGTGGCCTGTAGTAAGCCCACCTGTCTGTGGGCATGCTGACTGTCATTCACGGGTCAGACAATCACAGTAGACTTTGTGACTTTGGTAACCCCATTATCAATAATTACACAAATTGAGATCTGTGATCCCAGGAGATCGATCATGATGAACATGGTAGCTCAGCGCATGAACCTCACCAAATTGTGTGTGCAAGAGGTCTTTCACACATGTAGCAATACGGGATGAGTGCCGTCCTACAATTAAATCATACTTTCCAGCAGGAGTTTCTCAGCCAGAGTAAGGATGATGTGAATTTCTTTCTCATTACTGATCATTTTATAACGATTCTCATGTGGCATCGTTAACTTGTTGCTCTCCAGTGTCATCTCTTTGCCAGTTTTTGTATTTTTTCTTTCAACAGAGCCTAGAGCATTTTTAAATGATAGCAGACTTTTGGTCAGACTGTATTTTTAGAGATTGCTAGATTCTCCCCGGCACAGATGGCCAGATAGGGATTTTAGCCACTATCTTCCCAAATCCCAGTCAGAAAGAGAGAGAGAGAGAGAGAGAGAGAGAGAGAGAGAGAGAGAGAAGTGGGGGGGCTGAAGTCAGTCTAAGGCTACATATTGAATATGGAACTTCAACCAAAAGTACACAAACCATTTTCAAACCAAAAAGGCACAGCCTTCATTTTCGCTTTCTCCCCATCATCTCCTTTATCCGTCTTGTCAGCCTGCGATTCTTCCACTCGCTTATCTTCATATTCCTGTGATAGATAAATCAATATTATAAGTACATCAAACTGGAGTCATTTTACTCCACAGTATTAACACAAAGCACAAAAATACTTTGTAATTTCTTTAGTAACACACAAACTGTATGAACCTCTTACAAACAAGGTTAACAGCAGACAATATTAATAGGAATCTTGGACTGATGACACACTGACGTTACATTTAGTGAAAAACTGTGTGTGTGTGTGTGGGGGGGGGGGGGGGGGGGCTGTGCATGCACACATGTATATGTGTATGTAATAACTCCGTATTGACTCGGCTGGAAACCAAATGTGATGGATGGAGTTCTGTTAACATAAGAAGACATTTGCATGGAGTATAATTTATAGACTGTCCAGTCACATTAATGTAACCATCCGTCCAAAGCCTAAATAACCACCATTTGCAGTGTGGACCACTGTGAGCCATGCTCGAAGAGAAACAGTGATGTTCTGGAAGAGAACATGTGGAGCCACACATTTGCGATTGGTTTTAAATCTGGAGAGTTTGGTGGCCAGAGGAGTGCTGTAAACTCATCTCGGTGCTCTTCAAACCACATATGTACACTGCGAGCTGTGTGGCACATTGCATTATTCTGCTGGCAGATGCCACTATGCAGAGGAAAAACAAACTTGGTGTATCGGTGGTTGTTGTCTCTAAGGATATATGGAGACCTGTATTGATCCATTGCACCTTTCTGAATGACAAGATCACCCAGGAAATGCTATGGAAACATTCTCCAGACCATAACATTCCCGCCTCCAGCCCAGACCTTTCTGATAACTGTTGCAGGGTGTTTGCTTTCAGATGTTTCATGCTGTACATGCCAACGTCCCTCTGTCAGATGGAGCATAAACCTGCTGGAGGAGGTCCATACACAGCAATGTTTGCTGAACGGTGATTGATGAAACGACTGTTGGTAGCCCTCTGGTTCATCTGGGCAGTCAGTTGCTCAACAACTGCACATCTATGGCCCGTTGTGCACCACAGTTTCCATAACACCAGTTTTGGATAGTGCCATTTTGCCATGCACAGTGCTCTTTACCACTTTGAGGATCAGCCACTTAGATGGATTTTGTGGCTGGAATAGCAGTCATCTATCCATTATTTCAAGTGTTACTGGCACATATATCACTGAAATAGCTTTGAGAGTAATGCATATGAAAAAAGCTTCATATAAATATCCTCCTACAAAAAAGTGCGATGTGAATTACTTAGAAATTTCTTCCTCTTGACTTTCCAAAATTTCTTGTTCACTCAACAAACATGACATTTGTATCATAATTACAGCAAACTGCAAAACATAATGAGTAAATGAACGAATTGCATCAATGCTATTAAACTGGCAGAGCCATTCGTGACAGCAGCTGTTATGTTTGCTAATGTTTGTTTAGAAGTAATTCTACAAATTGACAACAGAAGGCAGCCAAGCTCAAGTGGCAGGTAGCAAAATGTCCGTACACTGTTCTCAAATGAAATGAGTCCAGTTTTCAAGCAACAGGTGGTTTGTGCATCAAGAAAAATGGGGCCCGAGCTATACTTAGGAGCAGTCTTTTGAACATGGCAGTGTGGCCCGCGGAAAGTTTACAAACTTAGCCATTTCGGAAAATGCTTCCACCCTTGGCTGGAAAGCCAATGACAATCCCCTTTTGGACATCAACACACTTTATAATGCTAGTGCTGCAACCTGTGTATGAAGGGTTAGTGCACGGTTATATCAAACACAGGTTATGGTCATGTTAATGTATATGGAACACTCCTGCAAACAATTTTAGAAAGGACATAGGAAGAAAAGAATAGCTGAAGATGGCCTTCACAAGCAGTACATTGGATAAATGAGAAAGTATAAAAGCTGGAACAATTAAAATGATGTGAAGGAACTAGTTGAGGACAGATAGATTGATGTTGCCCATAAGCTCCAGTAATTTCTGGTCCATACTCCAAATCCACAATATCAATGATCTACCACTTGTCACAATTCTCTGAGTCATCTTTTTCTCACAATACCAAGTTTCAAAGACAGAAGCTTTGTATCTATAAAGCTCACACATACTATAATAAATATTGTGCAATGTGTAGTACACTCACCTTAAATTTGGAGCGCATGGGTGTCAATTTTTGTTGAAGTTCAGGTGTACACAGCTCAAATGCATCGAAATCCAAAGGAAACTTAACATCTTTCAAAATTTTGGCATTTATTGCTTCTCTTTCTTTATAATAAAACCTCACAAACTGCACAGTTAGGTATGCTGGAAGCCTGCTGATTTTAGACTGCAACAACAAACAAGAAATTTATGGAGATAAACTGAATTACATTTAGACTGTGAGGCTCTGAATACAAAATATTTCATCAGCATTTCTGACAGAAGTCAATTGAATTCCTATCAATATAACTAAAAATTAATTGTACTGACTGTATAGTTCACTTCTAGTAGTACCATTTAATTTTTAGGACTCCGCATATCACAGAAATCTGCAATTCTGAAATAATAACTATATTGAATGAAATGAGATGTACTAGAAAATCTTGTTTGAATTTGAAACTGATTTTCTTGTGATATCAAAGTAACCAATGGACACATTGGATAAATGATCGCAAATTACCATGACCCGAGTAATGACAGCATTACCCCAGGTAGGAACCAATCCAACCGTCGACAAACGGAAACCGCACACAATGATTCTGGTGGAGCCGGGTAATCACAAATACAGAGAAAATCAGAATTCTCAGGCAATCTTCCACCTAGAATTCACACTTACATTGGCACCATGAATGTCAACCAATTAATTCCACCTGGGAAATTACACACCCTACAGTCAGTGTTAGATACAAAGAAACCTGGTACTAGCTCTCCAAGGAACTAATGAACACACAATACACTACAGTAACTATTGGACGTTCAAGTGTAAAAACACAAAAATGAGTAGCTGATGGCACTCTGTTTCTGGGCATGATCTTCGTGAAATGCATAAATATAGACAACTCAATCACAGAAGTCTCTGCCATAAACACCTGCCAAATGACCATGTACATACAAAGTGCCAACAAGAAGCACACACTGATCAATTTCCATGAACCCGATGACACAGAAAAAGATCTATGAAATACTGAAAAATTCTGGGCCAAACTCTAAACAGTCATGGCAAAAATCCCTAAAGTCGATGAGAAGATTCAGCTTGGTGATTTCGATGTGCAAATCAGCAAAGAAAGAAAATACCTAAAAGACATAGGCCAATATCCAGCTCACAGATTCGGAACACAAACAGCACAAGACTCATTGAACTGAGCCAACAAGAGAACTTAAAATCACGTTAACATCACTAAGGAAAGTTCCATGAAAACAAAGGTTTGGAGACAGAAAGGGGGCTATTCATGGATTATACAGTTTGTTGCTGATTGGCACTTGTATGCAGATCAGCACTTGGGTTCGGTGAACTTGGTTCCTTCCTAGCATGCTTGGAAATACACTGACAGTTCCCATATAGTTGTTTGTTTAGGCTACCGCCTTCTCCTGGTGATGCTTCTACCCCGTGATTGCTCATGACCCATTGGATTGAAGTAGCAGGCAGTCAGGACACCAGAAGTAATACTCATTGGCACAAGACATGTGGCATAGTTATATGAATTTTTCTTTGATCCTGCATAAGAATATACAGTTTATGCACGAAATCAGAAATAACAACGCAATACCAGTTTTGGATGTGGAGCTAACATATCAACCAGTACCTTCCCACTGAGAGCAACCACTATCCAGCTTAGAAGTATTCTGTCCAGCACATCCTTACTGCCCATGCCCAACAGATAAATGACACTAATAATATAATAAAAGAAAGTCGAAGGGTATGATGATATTATAACAAAGGCAGCCAATACCAAACAGATTAAAACACAAAGAAAAGGGCTAGGAAAAGGAGCTTCTGCTAGTGCACTTACGCTACGTGAAGGGTATCAATGAATGGCTAAGCAATTTCCTCCGCCGCCAAGGTTTCACACCAATTTTCCGCAGTAGCCATAGGATTCATGAGATAATATGATCCACCAAGGATGCAGGAGTGTATGAGCTACATAGGGGTGACAGATGTGCCAGTATGCACATGAGCGGCAGAATGTGTGTTCTATCAGCAATAAGAATACCACAATAAATTAGTAATAGCAGAACACGCCACCTTGATAGTGGACAATCTATCACATTCTAGGAAACCTATGTACTGGCGAAAGAGCTGTGTACGTGTCACTGCAGAATATGACAGGTGATTGAAATTATTAAGCAGCCTGACAAGATCAATAGAGAGGATGGTTACAAACTGTGTCCTAGCTACCAGCTAGCTCAGTCCAATGGGCAGTGGGCAGTCGTGAGGCAGAAGCCTCACCGGGAATGATCATGATTGCCTAGACAAATAGCTTTATAGGAACTGTCAGTGTATTTCCATGCACAGCAGGGGGAAAAAAAAAACATGTGCGCCAGAAGCCAGGTACTGATTTACAGACAAGTGCCAATCGTCAACTAGCAGGGTATTCCTCAAATAGGCTCTCCTCTCGGCATGACTAGACTCTCATATCCTCTAGCCGATAAAGTTCCAGATGATGCTGATAGTTAGCACTAAATAAGGACATCTTTCCTCCAGTAAAATCAGTCTTGCCCTGAGGAAGGCCTCTTTAATACCACTGAAATGTTGGTTTTATAGTTTGTATATATTAAACTATTTCATATAGCAGCAGCAATAAAAAACACTGATAAAGGTTAAAGGAAAGTAAAATCTTTCAGAGCTAGTGATTCATTATTCTGGCAGAAGAGGAACGAAGAGGGATGATGAAAAAGGACTGGTGAGCTTTAGGAAATGGGAAGAGTTCAGGAAAGTCACCCAGAACACCCAAATCAGGGGAGGCTTACTGGACGGGATGTGAAGGGAAGACTGATTGCTGAGGACTGCCTCAGATGAGATTTGAAAATGTGTTTAAAAGTGGAAGATAGGGCAATAAGTAAGACAGAGCTTGTTGACAAAACATTGTGCAAGAGTTAATAACAGCAGAAAGCAAAGTGCATTATATGTGGTAGAGAGAGGGGTTGGGAAAATACAAGGTATAAGCCCAAAGAAAGTGGAGAAATAACGTAAATTGAGGCCATGTTGGTGGCAAGAATCAAGGACACGTTGCAATGCCAGTTCCCACCTACAGAGTTCTGGGAAGCTAGTCTGTGGGGGAGGAATGGCATGTGTTAAAACAGATACACAGGACATGACTATCATGCTGCAGAGCAATGCTCTGCAACAGAATACTGTGTGCTGCCAATATACACCCTTTGTCTATGCATACTCATTGTAACTAATAATGTGCTGGCAATCATATGAATGTAGAAGGCTGAACTGTGTTTACATAACAGCTGGTACATGATGTGTAGTTTCACATATGGCTCCCTTTAACAGCATATGTTTTGCCATTATGTATTTATGTCTATTCGTATGTAGACCCATTTGTCAGGCATTTTTGTTGTCTTATCTTGTTCAAACTGCTGGATGTTTTTGACCTTATGTGCTAGTTCGCTTGTTTATCTGTCTATCCCACCTATATTAATGAACATCTTGCTCCCGTATCTTTTTTAATGCTGATTTCTGCACACTTAGAGTGGTTAATTGTTATTTAAGAATTTGCACTTAACTCTCCGTTTACAGTTCAATACACTTGAGGGCCTCTCCTGATCATTTTTTGACAATTTATTTGCAAATTTGACAGCAGTTTTCTTTCCCACCCTTACTTACCTTGCTTATACATAGTTCATTTGTTATTCACCAAACTGCACTGATCGACTGTTACTACCATCTCCTGCACTGTTTTATTTCCCAAATGCTGTAGAGTCTGTTCAGTACACTGACTTCCTCTATCTCTCGGTCCTGTTATTAAATTTTTGTCCATTTTCACTTCTTTTCCAGGACCTCACACAGTTGCAATTTATTATTATAATTCTTTACTATCACAATATTTTGTAGTTTTTGTATTGTACAGCCCACTTTTCTAGTGAGAAATTCTCACTCACTCCTCGTCAGTTCTCACTATTTTCATATGAATTTTTCTACATTTTTCCTATCTTTTTACTCACTTGTCTTTCTTTCTGCTCCATTTCCCCCCTTTGCTTCTTTTTAGCTACTCCCACCACCTTGAATATTCCAAATGCTCCTCTCTTGCCATGGAGAAACCCGTCACTTATTATATTCGGGCCTTTTGCAAACATGCTCTTGCACTACCAAAACTAAGGTCCCACATTTTGTTTCTTGAAACCATCTTGCCCACAGGAGTTACCACCAATAGCCTAACATTGGACATTTTTTGATGTAATCCTAGTGTGCACCAATCCCTTTTACAGTTGAAAATACAGCTATCTCTGCACTTACACTTCTAATAAGCTATCTGCCTCATCTACCAATTTCCACTCCACCAGACTTCTCTCCTCCTGCTAAAACATGCAGTTACAGAACTGTCATGTGTCCTCCGATGGTATCATCTGTCAAGTCAACTTCAAACTGCAACACAGACCAGACTTCACCAATAAAAAGCTATTTTACTTTCTCCCAAACTACCTCAATAGTTATGTTTCCCTTCCTGCCTCCTCCAGTTCCTGTAACAGCAAGATCATCAACTAGCACTCCTCTCCTATAAATGAGCTTGACCAACCTTAACATCCCCCCAGCCTTCACCACTGCCTCCTAGAGCAATTGTAATTATAGTCGCAAGAACCAGCCACAACAGCACTGTGTTTTCAGTCTTGCATCTAAGGCTCTCCCCCTTCTGAATTATCTATATATTCACTTTCAGCCCTAAGCCTGCATTTAATCATGCTGCTTTGGTGAAAGACCTACTTCCATTCACAGTAATGTCAACTGGAAAAATCACTTTGCAATCCAATCCCAGAACCCACCCAACAGCAAACCTAACACTGAACCCTCCCTTGAACAATTTCAACCACGATCCCCTCTTGATCCATCATCACTACTGCACAAATCATCCCTTGTAACCCTTCCAAGAATTCCTAATATTCAGCATTGCTTCACAACCCTTCTTAAGGCTCTACAACACGACCCTAACCTGTCCTCTTCAACTCCAGGCAATTCATTCCTTAAAAACTGATGACTCCACCATTATCCTCCCAGCGGACGAACGATCTACCACTGTGGTATTAGAAAGACAAAGACAAATATACAAATATGTAAGCAACGGCCAAAGCCAGCTATCTGACACCTCTCGTACAGCACCTGCTATCAAGACCTGTGATACAAACTGACGTACAGTCCTTCCTTAAAACTTCAGGCTACTCATTAAGGTCTAACACCTCAATCCATAGAAATTCTTACCCTTTCCAAATTAGGCACTCCCTCCTTTTACCCTCTTCCTAAGATCCACGAACCCAATCACCCTGGCTGTCCCATCATTACTGGCTTCAAAGCACCCACTGAATATATATTTGCCTTAGTTGATCAACACGCGCAACCTATAGTACAAAGAATCCCCTCCTATATTTAAAACACGGAACACTTCCTAGATCCTCTGAAATCTTTGCCTGTACCACTCCCATTACACACCTCGTGTCACCACAGATGCCACCACCTCCCATTGTAACAACAATCCCCATATGCATGGTCGGTCTGTTGATTAAAATTACCTCAACCAGCATCCACCTGGTTCCAAACCTATGACATCTTTCCTGCTCACATTGATCAACTTTATACTTACTTGAGAGAAAGACATACAAACATATCAGGGGCACAGCCATGGGAACCAAGATATGGGTCACTTGAAGTGGCGCTTTCTGGAATCCATAAGACTTCAGCCCCTGGTTTGGTTTAGATATATTGATGAAATCTTTGCCATAAGGACTCATGGTGAGGCTGACCTGCTAAAATTTTTCGAATCTCTTAATACATTCCCCCAATTAAATTTCACTTGGTTTTATTCTGAATATCATGCCACGTTCCTTGATGATGACATCCTCACTGAGTGGCAGCTACAGACTTACTTTCACATTATACCTACTACCAAACAACAGTGCTTACATTACAGTTGCCATACTTTCCATGTCAAACGATCACTCATGTACAGCCTTCGCGTTTGAGACAAACTTATTTGTTCAGATGCAGCCTCATTACAGCAGTACACTACCATCCTCACCTCATACTTCCCTGGTTGTAATTACCCCACCAGCTTAGTTGAAAATCATATTTCCCAGACCATCACATCCAATCCTGATACTGCTTATCCTCTTATCCTGCCAAAAAACAATTTATGAATACACAACTTGTCACTCAGTATTATGCTGGTCTTTAATGTACTAATCAATTACTTTGACAAGGGTATGACTTTCCTAAAATCATGTCATGAAATGAGGTCATTCTGCCAATATTCTTCCCACCGCACCTAGAACAGCTTCAACCCCCCCCCCACCCCCCTCCTCCTCTAACTCCGCAATATCCTGGTCAGACCCTGTGCTCCTACTGCACTCATTTCCCTATCCTATGACTTGTCCTACGCACCCTTGTGACACCCCTGTACCAGCCCTGTGACTGGCAGAACACACACTATCAGAGCGAGAGCCACCTATGAAATGGCATATGCCTTATACCAGCTGTTACGTAAACACTGTTCGGCCCTCTACATTGATTTAAGTACCAACATGTAGTAGGGCAAAAAAATGGGTTTATATTAGCGACACACAATACCCTGTTGCAGAGTATGCTCTACAACATGACAGTCGTGACTTCTGTACCTGGTTCGCCACATGTACCATCTGGATTTTTCTGCCAGACACTGGTTTCTCAGAACTTTTCAAGTCGGAACAGGCATAGCAACATGTCCTCGGTTCTCACCAGTCTGGTGGCCTTAATTTACATTATGATCTCCAATTTCCTTGGTTTCAACACTAGTTCTCAGTAACTATTCATTTCTTCAGTCCCTTTTAGTTTTCTATAATTTGTGTTTTCTGACCTGTCTATCCCCCCTCCTGCCTCTGCTATACATAATGCACTTAGTTTTTTGCATTGTTTTGTCAGCAAGCTCTGTCTTACCTATTATTCCATCTCCCACCTTCAAGCTCTCAGGTTCTCACATCTCATCCAGTGCACGTGCACCCCCCCCCCCCCCCCCTCCCCAACAATTGGTCTTCCCTTCTCATCTCGCCTTCCTAAGTCTTCCCTGATCTTGGATTCTTGGCAACTGTTCTGAGCCCTCCCAATTTCCTAAACCTCATCAGCCCTTTTTCTTCCTCGGTCTTCCTTCACCTTCAACATTCTGCCAGGAGGAGGAGACAAGGGCTTGGAAAGCTTGCACATTTCTTTAACTTTATATGTCTTTTCTTCCCCTGCTGCTGCTTTGTGAGTATTTTTTGTATGTATCCAATTATATTATATTTAAAAAATTGATTTTTTCAAGTATTTTAAATTTTATACAATGTCAAGTTTCAACAACCAGAAAAAAATTTTTAATCATTTCGACACTAGTCACAGAAGTCTATACGTTATCTTGAAGAATTCCACCCAAAAACGGTACAAAAGGTCAAAGAATTAATCCCACTGAAGCAGAACTCCAGACAGTACTGGTGGGATTCAAAACGTGAGAAAGTACTGGAAGAAGGCAATGAGGCTCTTTTCTAGTGTAACAGAAAGAAAAGCTAGAAAATAAACAACACTTCTATGAAATTTTAGCAAGTGATGAAAATCATTAGCAAACCAAGAGGGAACACATGAAGGAGAACTGGACTTCGTCAAAGAAAATTTTTCCAAATATAACATGCGAGATTTTTTATAAGATTTTGCAGGAATAATACTAGGTTATACCCCTCAAAACCTATGTTTTAGAAAGTTAGATGGGAGACTTGCCTTTAACAATCTCGGAAACTCTCAGGAACAGGCATTTTGAACTCAACTGCCCCAAACCACCCTCATGACCTATGAAAATCTCCACTTACACCCACACCAAATCCCTACCATCCTCACAAGGAAGGTTCACAGGCATATCCTCCAATTCAAAAATAACAGAGCTTCAAGTCCGTCATAGAAATCATACAAATCATGAGAGATTTAGCAAACAGAAAAGCTTCCCAAAGACTGGAAATGTGCCCTAAATCATACACCACACAAAAAAGGCAACAAAACGGATTTAATTAACTTCTCCAAGTGACATACAAAATTCTGTCAGCACGAGGTCAGCAGCAGCCTGATCACAAAACTGTCGAACATCAAGTCGGATTCCACACTGGTCTAAACATTAGAGGGCAAACTTTTAATTACAAACAAGTTTAAAATACAAAGTCTTCAGAAACAGCCAATCATATGCTCATTGTGGACTTCAACAAGACGTATGCTCCTGCTGCTTGGCAATACCTTTTAGTTATCCTCAAACACCAGCTCAGCATGAAAGTCTCATCTCTCTCTCTCTCTCACACACACACACACACACACACACACACACACACACACACTAAAGGTCATGGGTGAGATGTCAGAACCATTTCTGACCAAAACTGGTGTTTGGCAGGGTGACAGCCTTTCTCCTATCCTCTTCAATTTGGTTTTGGATAAAGTCATCAAAGAGTGGTAAAAATAACTTAAAAACCAAAACTGCTGGAAGACATGTAAGACTTGAAGGAGCTAAAAATGACATCCAAATCTATTGCCTATCTTTATTAGATGATATGGCAATACTAGCTGATGACAAAATGACAGCAATTAAACAGACAGACATTTTCATGGAATGCGCTGAAAGAGTTGGCCTTTAAATATCCTTCCTAAAAACCAAGTGTATCTGCTCCAAACATCCCACTCAAAAACTGATTACAAAATGTACAAATCTAGGGAGTTCCACACTTCAAGGACTTCAGCAAAATCCTTGAATCGACAGGGGGAGAAAAAATTCAGGTACAATAACTTGAAGAGAGCTTATGATAAAATCTACAACACCTAAAACAAAAAATAAAAGCCCCTACACACAAAAATCAGCCACTATTATGCATTAATCAAGCCACAGAAAATATGATCAGGAAGATATACTAAAAGAAGAATGCAAAATTTAAGCAAAGATACTCTGTCCCGAAAGACCAGAAAGTGGACCCAAACTATAATCATGAAAAATTATCAAATCTTGCGGCAGGCATAAGAAAAAGAAGATTGAAATTTTATGGACACTGCGTTATGCAGTACAACGCAAAAACATACCACAGGTCCAGCTGGTCACATAGGATTTAGAAAAGCATCATATAAACCCATCAGACAGTTTTAATAGAAACTTATACAGACAAAAAAATTATCAAATGGGAGGTACTGCTAACTAATCTAGTTGCTGACAGACTAGGGACAAACTAGACTGAAGAAAGAGAAAGAATCCATGAAATAAAAAATGAAAGCTGCTTGGAAACACTGAAAATTTAAACACAATAGTGCTGCATGATGTGATAGGGTCCATTTGCACTTAATATGTATTTTGCTTAATTCAAGAACAACGAATGTCAATTTTTCATGAATTTGAGATACATTTTTCAAAAGAGTGAACAATCTCTGTTGCAGTTATATAATTATTGTATTGATTCCAATTACACATTTCAAGCAGTTAGCACACCACCAGACTGGAATAATAAGAAAATAATTACAGCCCAAATATGTGAACCTAGTGAGCAACAGGTTTGGTAAATGTGACAGGTGAATGAATTTGAAAGGCTTTAAAATTTATGTGGTTCCACACTGAAAACATTAAGTATTGGGCTCAGTTGTCATTCAAAATGGTGGCAGAAAACATGCTTGTCATAAACTGCAATTTAACTTACAGGGACATAAAAAAAGCTAAAAGGATAAATAGCAAAAGCATTGTGTATACTGCATTAGGGGAGGGGGCAAATAAAATATAGAAGTAATGAAAAGAAGGTGTCTTGCAATTAAAACTCATCATAGCAGAAGGGAGAGCCAGTACAGTGGTAGGTACAGATTTTGTATTTACAGCCGTCAAACTAAATAAGGTGGAATTGCAGTGCACTTGCCGACAGTAAACACGGAAGTTGTGCAGCGAGTATACAGACAGGAAAAACTGCAAAAGTTTAAAATCAGCCCGGTGGCAGCACTGGAGCAGCCGGAACTTAAATCATGAGCAGGGGAATGGGAGAGGGGAGAATGGAAAAGTATGAGCAGGGGAATGGGAGAGGGGAGAATGGAAAAGTAGAGGAGTGTAGTGTTTTGATTAAGCACACCCAACATTTACATCAAGCACTCATATCATCAGCGACAGTAAATGCTTACAGAAAGACACACTAATGGAATTCTGCCCATCATACGTTTTGGGTGTCTCATTTTTGCGCAGGCCAATGAAACGTATAATTTTCAAAAGAACTAATAATGCTAAGGCAAAGAAATTTACTGCTTCAGTGTACTCATTTCTTAGTCATAGTAATTTTGATCATTATTTAATCCTTCACTCCTGTTTTATTCTTGCATAATGTCTATAAAGTATGTTATGTAGCACCATATAATACTGAGGAGGAGTACGTCTTAAGGAAGCATGTCTCTCAGGAATGGTACTGTTATATAGATAATGTTTGAGAGGACCTACAGTTAGTTTTTACATAAGGTCCTCTAAATGGGTCATAAAATGAAAGATAAATATTTAAGCTGATATATTTAATCAATCATATCATTACACATTTATTTTTTTCTTCTTTGTACACAGACTACAGGAGGTTGAATATATGGGGACCCTTATGTATTAATGTGAAAGTGTAGGGAAAAGTGAAAGGGTGGAGGGAATAAAAAAGGAAATGGTGTGCCATGTGGTTCATGTAAGATGTTGTAACAAAGGGCAGCTTGCCATGCTGTTGGAGTGAAGTTTTGACCTGAGAAGAGTCTACATCTACTTGGATACTCTGCAAATCACTCTTAAGTACCTGGAAGAGGGTTCATCGAACCACTTCTACAATAATTCTCTACATTCCAATCTTGAACTGCGCGCGGAAAAAAATGAACACCTATATCTTTAAGCTCTGTTTTCCCTTATTTCATGATGATCATTTCTCCCTATGTAGGTCAGCGTCAACAAAATATTTTCACATTTGGAGGAGAAAGTCGGTGACAGAATTTTTGTGAGAAGATTCTGCCGCAGCGAAAAACGTTTTTGTTTTAATGATGTCCAGCCCAAACACTGTATCATATCAGTGACTCTCCCCCCAGTTTTGCGACAATACAAAACGTGTTGCTCCTCTTTGAACTTTCTTGATGTATCCGTTAATCCTATCTGATAAGGATTCCAGACAACACAACAGTTTTCCAAAAGAGGACGGACAAGCGTAGTGGCACTCTATTTAGTAGATCAGTTACATTTTCTAAGTGTTCCACTGATAAAATGCAGTCTTTGGTATCCCTTTCCCACAACATTTTCTGTGTTCTTTCCAAATTAAGTTGTTCATAATTGTAATTCCTAGGTATTTAGTTGAATTTACGGCCTTTGGATTTGACTAATTTATCATGTAACCAAAGTTTAACAGATTTCTTTTAGCATTCACATGGATGACCTCACACTTTTCGTTATTTAGGGTCAACTGTCAATTTTTGAACCATTCAGATATCTTTACTAAATTGTTGCAATTTGTTTTTATCTTCTCATGACTAATAAATGACAGCATCAGCTACAAACAACCTACGACGGCTGCTCAGATTGTCTCCTAAATCATTTATATAGATGAGGGACAGCTGAGGGCCTATAACACTATCTTGTGGAACACCAGAAATCACCACTGTTTTACTCTATGACTTTCCATCAGGTGCTAGAGACTGTGACCTCTCTGCCAGGATATGACAAATCCAGTTGCAAAACTGAGACAATATTCCATATGCATACAATTTCACTCCAAATCAAGTGTGAGCTACAGTGTCAAAAGCCTCCTGGAAAACTAGAAATCTGGAATCAATTTGTAATCTCTTGTCAATAGCACTCAATACTTGGTGTGGGTAAAAAGCTGGTTGTGTTTTAAAAGAATGATATTTTCTAAACATTTGTTGAATGTGTGTCAATAGACCATTCTCTTCAAGGTAACTTGTCATGTTCAAACACAACATAAATTCCAAAATCCTTCTTCAAATTAACGTTAATGATGTGGCCCTGTAATTCAGTGGATTACTCCTACTACCTTTTTTGAATATTGGTGTGACCTGTGCAACTTCCTAGTCTTTAGGTACCTATCTTTGTCGAGCAAACAGTTGTATATGATCATGAAGTATGGCGTTATTGCTCCAATATACTCTGAAAGGAACACAACTGGTATACAGCCTGTACTGAAAAATTTGATTTTCTTAAGTGACTTAAGTTGCTTCACTGCTCTGAGGATATCTATTTCTAATATACTCATGTTTGCAGCTGTTCTCGATTCAAATTCTGGAGCATTTACTTCGTCTTCTTTGGTGAAGGAATTTCAAAAAGTGTGTCTTTAGTAGCTCTGGTTTGGCAGCATTTCCGTTAATAGTATTTCCATTGCTATCACGCTGAGAAGACATTGATTGTGCCTTGCTGCTAGCATACTTTACACACAATTTCTTAGGACTTTCTGCCAGGTTTCAAGAATGTTTCATTGCAGAAACTATTAAAAGCATCTCGCATTGAAGTCCGCACCAAGTTTCAAGCTTCTGTAAAAGATAGCCAATCTTGAAGATTTTGTGTTCATTTAAATTTGGCATGCTTTTTCGTTGTTTCTGCCACAGTGGTCTGATCCATTTTGTGTACCATGGGGGATCAGCTCTGTCATTTGTTAAGTTATTTAATATAAATCTCTCAATTTATGTTGATAATATTTCTTTGAATTCAAACCAAGAATGGAAACGAAGGCGTCATAAGTGCTGAAAGAAGAGGGGGACGGGTAATTGTTTTTAAGTAGGAAATAGGTTACAAGGGGGTGCGAGGTGAGGGTTGGGGGTCTGAAATATTTTATTCTGGAAAGAAGATGGATAACATAGTATTGTAAGAAGTTTGATTTCTTGCAATCAAATGCTCATTAAGACTTTTCTGCAAACCGTGCCACAAACTTGGAAATATATAATTCTTCCGAAAGTGAAAGTTTCTTCCCCTACTGGGTTGGGCGGGGGGGGGGGGGGGCATAGTAGAGGATCTGCAATTTGTCCATAGGAAGCTGTTTATGCTTGCTTCTCTTTAAAAAAAGCTGAGCTGTTTTTGATGCACCCTTTCTAGTTAAAAATCAAACAATAGAAAATCCAGGATGGAATGTGACAATAATGTGAAAAGAAAAGTTGCTACTCTATATGTAGAGGAGATGCTGAGTCGCAGATAGGCACAACAAAAAGATTATCACAAACATAGCTTTTGGACAGAAAGGCCTTTGTCGAAATTAGATTAAAAACAAACACATACACACACTCACAAATGCAACTCACACACACCACTGCAGCCTCAGGCAACTGAGGTGAACACTGCAAGCAGCAGTACCAGTGCATGGTGGGAGTGGCGACTGGTTGGGGATAAGGAGGAGGCTGGGGTGGGGATGGGGAGGGATAGTAGGGTAGTGGTGGTGGACAGTGGCATGCTGTTGGGGAGTGCACAGGGACGAGGTGGAAAGAGGGTAGGGTAGCTATGTGCAGTCGAGAGGTAGACGGAGGGCAGTGGAGAGGTAGGGGGGGGGGGGGGGGAGGGAAGGGGAGATAGTGGAAAAGGAAAGAATTAAAAAGACTGAATGCGATGGAGGAATGAGGGCTATGTAGTACTGAAATGGGAACAGAGAAGAAGCTGGATGGGAGAGGACAATAGCTAAGGAAGGTTGAGACCAGGAGGGTTACGGGGACATAGGGTTTATTGCAGGGAAAGAGTTCCCACCTGCTCAATTCAGTAAAGTTGGTGTTGGTGGAAGGATCCATATGGCACAGGCTGTGAAGCAGTCATTGAAATGAAGGATGTCATGTTTGGTAGCATGCTCATCAACAGGGTATTCCACTTGTTTCTTGGCCACTGTTTGTTAGTGGCCATTCATGCAGACAGACAGCTTGTTGGCTGTCATGCTCACACAGAATGCAGCACAGTGGTTGCAGCTTAGCTTGCAGATCACATGACTGGTTTCACAGGCAGCCCTGCATATGAGGTAAGGGGTTGGGAGCAGGGATGGAAGAGTAATTGCGTACATTAGGCGCACGGTGGAATACCTCTGTGGGAGGGGGGGGGGGGGGGGGGGTGCAAAGGATAGTGGGCAGGGCATTACTCATTTCAGGGCAGGGCAATGAGAAATGTCCTGCCCATCCACTGAACCTACACAATATATTCATCCATCACTACACAACCCCTGCTCCCAACACCTTACCCCATGGCTCATACCCCTGTAATAGACCTACATGCAAGACCTGTCCTATACATCCTCCCGCCACCGCCACCCACTCCATCTAACCTCCCAACTGCAAATAGCTGCCCTACCCCCTTTCCCCCTGTGCTCTCCCCAACAGCATGTCACAGGCTGAAAGCTTTTTGTTGTGCCTATCTGCGGCTCAGAATCTCTGCTATATGGTGAATAACAACTTTCCTTTTCACAATATTGTTACTTTCTAGTTCTTGAAATTTAGTATTGAAGACTTGTCAAGTTTGACCAATGTACAAAAAGGGGCATTGTAAGCACACATTTTTGTAGACCCCAGAGCAAGAATATGGGTCTCTCGACGATTGTTCATTGTGATAATTATGATGTTGGAGCTTATCATGAATTGTGAAAGCTACCTTTATGTGATTACCTATAAGAAGGTTGGTGAGTCTGTAAGAGAGGTCTCCTAGAAAAGGTAAGGAGACATAGATGGGCTTAGAAGTACTGGCTCTGGGGTCGAGGGAGGATCTGTTTCATACATTTTTTATTGTATATTTGGCCTACCAGACCATCAACTGGTTCCAGCAATAGGTCTCAAATTTGGAATCTCTTTTTCCCACAGTTTCTGAATCTGAGGGGAGGTCACAAACTTCAACCATAGAAGAAAAAAAGCTTCTTTTGTAACTGAAAGAGTGGCAAGATGTCAAGTGGATGCCGATGTCATTAGTTGTGGACTTTCTATCAATACAAAACCCAATATATTATTGAATAAAGATAATGTTAGGTCAGAATAGTTGACACAGCATTCACTGATGTGATGGTGAGTGGAAACCACTTTTGGATAAAGACAGCCAAATTTACCTGAGAGGAGGTGCATGTCATCCATCGATGCATTCATTATAGCAAAAATATTGTCCACATATTTGCATTAAAACGAGAGTTTCTTACAAAGAGTGGAAGCGTGCGAGAAATAGTGGTTTTCAAGGGTGTTGACAAATATGTGTGCTTAATGACCTGTGAGCTAGATGCCCATTGCATCATTACCTCTGTTTAGACAGGATGTTATTAAAAGAAAAATAAATACATGACGTAATGAGGTGGAGGAGACAGATACGCTCATCAACTTCATCTGGATTTAATTTGCTACATCTGGATGGACTGTCAAAATGATATCTATTGTTTCTTGATTGGGAACATTATTGTACATATTTTTTATGTCAAGGTAAGCCAAACAAGAGAAGGATGGGAAAAATTTTTCCTGTAGTGACTCAACTAATACTTTGCAGTCAGGGAAACTCATGTCAACTAATTGCTCAATCAACATTTTGATGTAACATTCACTTTAACTGTCAAGTTTAGGACTGGTAGAAAGCCCACAACTAGTGATGCCATCATCCACTTGACACACTGCCACCCTTTCCGTTACAAAAAAGCTTTTGTCCTTCTATGGTCGACCATTTATGTTATCTCCCCTTACATCCAGAAACTGCTGAACGAGAGCTTGCAAACTTGAGATACACTGCTCGTACCATACTAGTCTGACAGAATATGTAATTAAAAAAATCTCTAAAAGCAACATCTCCCTCAACCTCAGTGCTGTTACTTCTGAGTCCATCTTGTCTCCCTCACAAAACTTGTTAAAGGCCATCACGTGAAGGTACCTTTCACAATTAACAATAAGATCTAACACAATTTTCATCACAATGAATGACCGCTGAAAGACCTATATTCTTGCTCTGGCATCTACAAAATCATGCGCTTAAGGTGACCCTCTTCATATATTGGTCAAACTGGATGAGCCCTTGAACAGATTTCAAGAACACCTTTTAACAAGGAAGGGTGCCATGAAAAGTAACAACCTTCTCCTATCATCTCAGGAGAAACAAGCATAATCAGCCTCCTTTGGACAAATTAATAAATCCTCAGATATGCCCCAAAGGACAAAAAGCTCTCTCTTTTGGAAGAACTAAAAATTTCCAAATTAATGAGACGGCCTGCGGAACACAGTCAATACAGTTGATTACGGAAAGACAATTTTTTACGGTAGTATGTTATCCATCTTCCTTCCAAAATTAAATGTTCCTGCCCCTCCCCCCTCCTCCCACTTCCACTCACCCCTACCCTCCCTCTTAGCCTATTTCCTCATTAAAACCAATCCTCCTTTCCCTCTTCTTACAACACTTATGGCACCTTTCTTGCTATCCTTCCTGGGTCAAAATTTTCCTCTAACTGCACAACAGCCTTCCCTTTTCATTACGGCAACATTACCCTCCATCTTATATGAATCTCATGTCACACTATTTCCTCATTTATCTCCCTCCCCCCTTCTTCCAATTATTTCATGTTAATAAAAAGTTCCCTGCATATCATACCTCCAACCTCCCCCCCCCATCTCCATTCCCCTACATTTCATTTAAATTCCCACTGTTCCAGCACTACCACCTCACTGGCTCTCAAGTCACGCAGTTTCACCTCATTTAGTCTGGTGGTTGTACATGTGTACCTACCACTGTCCCAGCTCTTCCTTGCTCTTGTATTTTATTCACTGCAACCCCACTCCCTCCCCTCCCCAATTTGGTAAACTCAATGCTTTTGCTATTTATCCCTTTAGCTTTTTTTATGGTTCACCGACATTAACTTGCAGTTTATGACAAGGGTGTTCCTCACTATCATTTTACATGACAATTGAGCCCAATACTTGAAACTTTGAGGGTTCAAACAAGTAAGTTTTTAAGACAGCGATATTAAACCCATTGTTTGTTAGTTTGCATATCTGAGCTGTAATTAGTTTCTTATTGTTACAGTCTGATGATGCACCAACCACGTGAAAATCATAATTGGAATTAATACAATTACGTAATTGCAACAAAGATTGTTCATGCATCTGAATAATTTATCTACTGTTACTGCATCTGCTGGGAAATCAGGTAAGAAAGTTGCAACGTTTTATTTTTAAGAGCAACCACAATTTTGCTTTAATGGGAACTACTGAACTGGCTTCTAGGACACCAATGTTTTATCATAAACATGGAAGTACTTAATGCAACAATAACAAATTTGTGCAATGGTAAAGGATCTAACATGTTTTTTCATTTCTGGAGCAGACTATGACAAACGTGGTAAATATAACACTAGAATAGACTTGCCATTGCTTTAGTTTCTCACTGATGAACTTCTGCCTGACATAATAAAAACAGTGTATATTGTTTTTATTGAGAGGAAGGTGTATTGTAGAGGTCTGCAGAAATTCTTTAAGGAAGCAATGTGCAATTTCTTTCTTTCTTTTTTTTTTTTTTTTGCGAGGAAATTACTTGAATGCCTAACTGTACTAAAATGATCAAAATGATGTAAGAGTGTTTTACAAGAATGTAAGACATTTCAATTGACCTGAAATAAAGAAAATAGCCACTATTTATATTGCTACAGTAATTATAATTAGCAGCATCTTAAAAATTATTTTAAAGTATCAATCAATCAATCAAAATTAATTTAGTGGGATGGAATATAAATGTAACTGCAATATTCAATGACCACTACCTCGATTGAGCACACTTATTTTTCATTAGGTGGTTGTTGAAAACAAGTAACTAACTTCAATTGCAGGCTTTGGCAGAAAAATAAATGTTTCGTTGTAAATACTTTAGGAGTAATGGAAGCAACTCACCAAATAGTACTGTAGCAGGACAAAGGACTTCTTCCGAAAGCTACTATGTTTTCTTTCTCTTCTGTGTGTGCCTACTCAAGGAGTGGCCTCCTTTACACCCAAAGTATTTGCATTTTGCCGGAACTTCCCTTATTATATGAATGTTTCATTGTGGTATACTTAAAATGCCACTGTGGTGCAATAGTAAGCAAGCCTATACTTCTATCAAATTATTGTCATGTACACAAATGTATGATTTTTACTTACTGTCTTAGTATACACTGCATCTCGTTGCAAAGAGGGAGAAAGTTTTGTAATCTGTTCTTGCATTTTCTGCAGAAATTGACAAATCAAAACCATTAATACACAGTTTCAAATTTTAAAAAACATAAAAAGCAAATGTTACTGCATATTCAACTTACAACATTTTTCTTACTGTAAACTATTCTGCATAGATGATCAATCAGACAATAAAGATATGAGGCACTCTCTTTGCACCACCTCTTGTACTACAAATGTTCTAGTGGAAACAGTTCCATACTACAACATGCTCACTACCAATTTTACAAATGAAATCAATTGTTACTTTACATTAAAATACTTTGAGGTTTTTACATGGTATATGATGAGTCATGCTGGTACCCCTAAGGCCAAGTGCTTGTAACCATTATAGTAAAATGAAATCACAAAAAAAATCTGTGACCATTGGGCCACCAAAAGGCTGCAAGTTTTAAACGAAACCAGAACTTTAATGACCTACTTTGTAAGTATCAAATAATAGTGTAATAATTCTGTCACAAAGATGAGGCAGAACGTTATGACACTCTTCTAGTGCACAGGTTGCAAGGACCAGCAGCTGGGAAAAATTACAGTGAAAATGAGTGACATTTAGGATGTTCACATGTTACAATAATTATCATCATCATCTTTTGATAATGGACGAATGGCAGTAAATCCACTAATAGATGACAGGGCATTAGACACCCACAAGTGGTATCAATACGTTTGCCTACTCTGTAGATCAGAATGCAAGACAATCTGCTCTACGAATTACAGTGAAGTGTGATGTCATGAAAAGCAGGCACTGCTTCTGAGAATACTGTTGATCATATCTTGTTCCAAATGTTGCTTTACAGCATCAAACCATAAGTTTGATTTGCTGAATCAATTTAATCATTTGTCACTTTTGATAGATAACTTGCTAGTGCTGTTAAATAAATGAAGAAAAGCATTTTTACAGCCCTCAACTTACACATTCATTTTTTTTCTTTTTTGCCTGTCCTTTCTTTCTTTCTTTATCGAGTTGAGCCTCTATGGACTGTGTGGTAACAACCAATTTCATTTTAGTGTCTGGATCTTGTTCTTGTTTCAGCTTTGACTTCTTGCCAGTATCTTCTGAGGCCAACAAGAAGAGTCTGTCTATGCTATTCGGATAAAGGTCCTGTATGTCTTTTGAACATTGGTGCCATTTTAATACCCTGGTAGTTGTTCACCAATCTTCTAAATTTGTTCCTGTCAGGAATTTCTCTCTCTGAGATACCAATCTGCCTAATATCTTTTTCACATTCTTTGAATCACCTCAGCCTTGTTTTCTTGGATTGGATGAAACTCCATATTCTTTTTGTTAGTTGATCACCGTCCATCCTCATGAGATGACCGTAAAATAATAATAGTCTCTTCTTAATGGATGTCTTGTTGTACAAGTCCTCATTTGCTCTCAATCGCCACTGTCCATCAACCCAACTATTACTTAGGATTTTCCTTAATATCCTATGTTCTCACTTTTCCAGTCACTCAGCTTGACCTTGTCTATTCATGGTCAAAGTTTCTCAGACGCAGATAAGCCCTCAGGTTTTACAACTGTATTATAATGTTGGAACTTGGCCCCTATAGTCATAGACTTTTTGTTATAGGTATTCTTTGTCATTTGGTATGACTGGTCTAACTGTCTCATCCTGACATTAACTGCTTCTTCTTCTAACCCATTCTCCTAGATGACTTCACCGAGATACCTGAAGTTCTTAACTCGTCTGATTTTTGCCAGATTGGTGATCATCCATTCAGATCCATCACACATGTTTGTCATGTATTCTGTCTTTTGAATAGAGATCTGGAGTCCAACTTTTTCAGCACTTTCTGACAGCCTACTGATCTTGTTGACTGCTGACTATGTTGTTAGCAAAAATTGCCACGTCATCCGCAAAGGCCAAGCAGTCAATGTACACCCCTTTGTTCTTAGGACCAAGTCTGAACCGCTCTTTGTTTGTTTCTTCTTGGGCCAACAACTTTCTCCACTCTCGAATGACCTTTTCCAACACACAGTTGAAAAGGAGTGTGGATAGTCCACCTCCTTGTCTTACTCCCATTTTGATTGTAAAGGGTTTTGAAATACCACCCATAAATTTTATTTTTTACCTCGTGTTAGTGAGAGTGTTTGATCAGCTTTCTTAATGTATCATCCATCCCCAACTCTGCCTCTCGGTCGATGGAGTCCTATACTTTCTGAAAATCAACAAACATGACCACATAGTTATTTCCTCCAGTTTTTTTTTTTTTTTTTTTTTTTTTTTGCCTGATGATGTTCTTCAGATTAAAGATCTGTTCTGGGCATGAACAGCCCTTTCGGAAACCAGCTTGATATTTCCCAATCAGTTGGTCAAGATGACCTACTCTGTTCTGTAATGCTTTGGAGAGAATCTTATATGGAACAGATACCAACGAGATGCCCCTATAGTTACTGGCATTCTTTTTATCACCTTTTCTGTGTAGATGATGGATTAAAGCTGACTGTCATTCAGTTGGTATCATCTCAGTTCTCCATATCTCCTCGAAAAGTTGGACTAGTACATCTATAGTTTCATTATTTGCCAGCTTCAGTAGTTCCACCTCTACTGAATCCTCTCTAGCTGCACTATTATCCTTAATGTTGTTGTTGATCTCTCTGATCTCCTCTTTACCAGGTGGAGATGAGTTGGGTAATTTATGGATTGGGGGACATACAGCGAATCTTTCTTTCAATTCAACATAATTAAGTAGATTTTCAAAATAACGAGACACGATCATGCAGTTTTCTTTGTTGGTCAGGCCGAGCTTTCCATTTTCGTCTCTAAAACAAAGATTAGGGGCTTGGTATCCTTTCAAATTCAACTTGAATGTCTGATAGAAGACTCTGGTATTGTTTCTGTGGAAATCCTGATCAATCTGTTCTAACTGCTGTTTCTCATACAATCGCTTAGCCCTTCATAAAGTTCTAGCTGCATACTTTCGAACTTCATGGAATAAATCAAAATCTTCAACTCTCCTGGTTGAGTTCCCATTTTTCCAGGTATTTGCTCTTTGGACCACCACATCACCACAAACCTCATTCCACCATCTATGTTTTCTCTTTTTAGCTTCCAGGATTGCAGTATTAGTGGCTTGTTGGATATTGGAGGCGATGCCCATCCATTTATGAGATTCAAATGTCTGTTGCTGGTTGTATTGCTCTAGATTGATTTTGAGCTTCGCATCATCATATTTATGAATTTTATTTCTGGTTTTCACGGCCTTATTGAGAGGGATGAAATTAATTTTGATCTTGGAAACATAATGATCCGAATCAAACTGGGCAGCTCTCTGTACTTTTAACATTCATTATTACCTTAATTGCTCTCCTAGAGATTGCTACATGATCATTCTGTTCCTCTCCACACTTCATTTAAAGTTATATTCATCTGTTTCAGTTTTTATATCCAGTATCAGTGGAAAACTGAACAGCAACAAAAACTTAAGTAGTTTACAGATAATAAAAACCTTCAGAATTCTACTTATGAACGTAAAAGCATACACATTACTTACAAAGTAGTAACAATATTATGAAAAGAAAAGTTGCTACCCACCATATAATGGAGATGCTGAATCGCAGAAAGGCACAACAAAAAGACTGTTACAAAGAAAGCTTTCGGCCATTAAGGCTTTCATCAACAATAGGCAACACACACACACACACACACACACACACACACTCGAGTAGCTGAAACCACAGTGTGACTGTCGTCTATTGTTGACGAAGACCTTGATGGCCGAAAACTTTATTTGTGGCAGTTTTTTGTTGTGCCTATCTGCGACTAAGCAATTCCACTATATGGTGAGTAACAACTTTCCTTTTCATAATATTGCTACAATCCACACTGGATTTTCCATTGTTTGATCACATAGTAGTATATCAGATGGATCACAAAGGTATACTACTCATAAATGACTCAACAATGTACTGTCATAAATCAGACAGGTAGGTTATAGTCTAGTGCATAACAGGTTGTGTAAATATTTTTGACAGTTACTAAGTACGTAGGTTGAAACTTAAATAGTGGCAACACTGCTGTGGTGACACTATACAATGGAATCTACTATTGTCGCTGATAGCAAACGTTGTTGACGTACCTACCTTACCTCCAAGCAAATGGACTCGCCCGTCCCACATCAACGGTGTATGCACAATCAAGAGAAACACAGTCACTTCTGACCAAATGGTCTAACATAATGCTGTCACTACGTTTTCAAAACAGGAATGACGGAGATTTATCAAGATTGAATGTGCCAGAGAGTGTACAGAACGTCAGTGTCATCAACGTCTTCAAGAGGCAGGCAGGAAAACGGCATTGCCGTACAGAACAGTGGCAAGTTGGGTAAAAGCCTTCAACGAAGGTCAGCACACTGGTGCAGACATGCATCGGGGAGGTCGTCCTAGTGTCTCTGAAGTAGTAGTGCATGCTGTTGCCGCATTAGTGGACAGTGATTGACGCCATACAATGTGTGAGCTTGCCCACGAAACTGGGTTAGCGCCTACGACTGTGCTTCGCATCCTGAAGGGACACCTGGGCATGTGAAAAACTGCATCATGATAGGTTCCGTGTGACTTGAGGGAAATACAGAAATGGATGGGTTACGACACTGGTCAGATGCACTTGGAGTGCTATGAGCATGAAGGAGAGGCTTTCTTATGCCATATCTTAACACTGGATGAGACATGGGCCACATCGTACAAGCCAAAACTGAAATGCCAATTCAATGAATGGTGTCATTACGGGTCGCCGCGAAAGTCGAAAGTGCATCAGAGCCTCAGTATGGTGAAAGTTATGGTGATTCTCGTGTACAACTGTGATGGTGTTATCCTAACGCATTACGTTCCTCCACAGCAGACCGTCAATGTACAGTATTACTGTTCATTTTTTGGAGCATCACCTGTGAACAGATTTGCGAAAGAAGCAGCGACACATTCTGCACAACCCACTCATCATTTTGCACGACAATGTGAGGGTGGATACAGCGCAAGCTGTGGCTGCTCTGTTCGGTCATTGGAATTGGGAATTACTGTACCATCCACCATACTCCCTGGACTTAAGTCCTTGTGACTATGATTTGATTCCGAAGATAAAGTAACTACTTTGTAGCATTGGCTTCAGAACTGTTCCAGAGATTCAACAGGCAGTAGACCACTCCATTCACACCAACAGAACAGGCTCTGCTAATGGTATACTACGGCTTCCACATCGCTAGCAATGGGTCCTACACACTATTTAAGTTCCAACCGTCGTATATGACTCACAGACATACATAACCTAAGATAATCAATGTGTATAATACCCAAGATTAAAACACACTCTAGGACAAAAAAGTGCCATTAAGTAATTATCCAAATGGGATGGATATTGACGAATGTGATGTATGTGTGCAGACAAATAAATGATAACAATATCAGAAAAAAATGTATGATTTATTTAAGAGAAAGAGCTTGTCGTGCCATTGTTGACAAAGTGGTATCCCTCCGCTATCGAGAGGGTCTCCAGACAACTAACTGGTCATTGGGGCTCAATTTGAAGTGTGACTTCACTGAAGACAATTCTACTCAGATTTCAGGCTGAAGATGTGTCTGGACTGTGTGCCGACTGTGGACAGAGCAACCATCTGGTGGGAGGGAGATAGGGAGGAAGGAGACTAAGCCTGTCCCCGGGTGTGGACCATTGATGAAGTGCTAGGTCGGAAGGAAGGGGAGAGGAGGTAATGTGGTTGCTTGCAGAAATACTGAGCCCACTGAAAACTGATATCCAGCTTTTCATACATGAACTATTTCTTCACAAATTATGCCAGGAGAAATTAAGAATTACAAAACTGAATGGATTGCTGTTTACATCATTATGATCAAGTAATATGAACATGTATAAATGGCACAGGGACATTGTTTTGTAAAAACACTTTACACAAACAGATTTTATCCCATTATGCCCCCTGGATGCCACACAGCTCTATAAAACACAAGTGTTCTCAGTCCATGTAATCAGGAAATAAAATACACTGTACTCCTGATTATTTGTGGGTGGATTATGTAGTTTGCAGATTATTCATGCATAAAAAAATACATGCAATATTTTTCTTTAGAACGCACAATAGACAACCCACCATGTGGCAGGAGGAGTGATTTTCATTGCGCAAACAACTATCAAGTGATAGCAGAGTACTGTTTCCACTGTTTTCAGCCAGCCTGTTCCATGTAAATCGAAAACAAACTTCAGTTCTCTGGTGTTAATTGGCACACAAGTGTCAATGAAGGAAGCTAAATGAAATTTGTAAAAGAGATGAAGGTGAAGTGCAAGAAACATGTTGGCATTAAAACAGAAATTTAAATTAACTGAAGAATTTAAGAAGGGGGAAACGGCTGGACAACCAAGTGCTAATTATGGTATTGAAATGCATACTGTTCAACACATTAAAAAGAAATGGATTTTGTAAGGAAATGTGATTCTAGTTCTGAACTACCTGTACAAAAAAACATGAAGAGATCTACATTTGATTAACTAGATGCTACCCTTCTGCAATTGTTTAGCCAAAAATGAACAAGTGTCATTGTTTCATGTGCAATGGGTGCCAAAAAAGCTAAAATTTTTTATGAATTTCTAGGGTTACAGAGAGAATTTAATGCCTCATCTGGATGGCTAACCAGTTTCACACATCATGGGATTCACAAACTTACTGTGCAACAAGAGTACTTGGTTCAAATGTTGCGGCATTTGACTCCTTCTGAGAGGGGTTCCAGAAATTTGTGGAAGAAGAGAACTTCACAACAGACTAAATTTATAACACACATGAAAGTGGTCTGTGTTGTTAATGTCTACCAGCCAAAACTCTTCCTTTTAAGAGCAAAGTTCATGCTCTTGGATTAAGCTGTGTAAAGAACACACTACAGGTTTGTGCATTGTTAATGCTTCTGGGAACCACAAAGTGAAACTACTAGTGATTGCAGGGGTAAGGGGGGGGGGGGGGGGGACGACATTCAAGGATATTGCAGCTAAGAGCCTCCTTGTATATTATTGCAATAAAAAAATAGCGTGGATAGATAGTGAAATTTTTCAAAAACTGGTTCCACACTCATTTTCTGCCACAAGTTTGATAATTTCTAGAAGAGAAAGGACTGCTAAAGAAGGCTGTTTTATTGCTTGATAACATCTTCACATCCCAATAAAAGGATTCTTGTATCTGATGATGGTCTCATCAAAACTAAGTTTTCAGCTCCTGACATGACAACCATTATACAGCCAATGTAGCAAGGCTTAACTTCATCAATAAAACAGCACCACTGGGCTGTTCTACTGAGAAAGCTAGTTGACGAGGATGATTTGGTGGCATTCTGGAAGCAGCTGACAAATCTATTTCTGATGCAGGTAGCAAACCAAACTCCATATCCTAGTTCGATCATGTAGGAAAATTCTTCCAGATATAGAAGAGAGTAATTTGTAAGGTGGCTGAAGACTGAAAAGTATGAATCCGACTTCCAGTACAAGAGTGATGCCAAAATTTTGACTGCTGCTTCAGAATAAAACAAAGAGGACAGTGAGTGTGAAAGTGGGGATGAAGACAGTGACCCAGTCAGACACTATCCCACATTGCAGTGTGCTGATACCATTCTAGATTATATGAGCCAGAGGGCCTTTCAGTACAACTGCATTATTGCTGCAAGAAAAGTTCAAACTGCCATGCGAAAAAAACGTCAGTTCCTCTCAGAAGCAGACCATCATCACAGACTATTTTAAGAAATAACCATGCCTACAATGTCTATGAACAGAAATTTGATAAACTTTTGAAGAAAGAACACATTTTCAAATCTCTCTACTATTCACGTTTTTCAATTTGTCACACATCATCTGCCCCACATGACCCCATATAATTGGGAGTGTACTATACACAGAAGAAGAAAAATAAATACTGTTAAATAAGTTTAGCAATAACAACAAAAATATACAAAGTGGTAACTGGGAGGTTGCTACAATTATGATACCTCAAACAGTGGAAAATCCAGGATGGAATGTAACAATATAGTCATATGATATATTTTGGTTATCCTGTCTTATTTCCTGATACAGACACAAACAAGCACAGTCACAGTTTTGCCTTGGGTACTTCACTAAATTAACTACATTTTATGTCAATAACCCACACATTCACAAAGATGACAATAGCCTTGGACTGAAATAACAATATGCACCACACTTAAGCACTGTTGAGTCAACCTGGTTATATTCAGACATAAAGAGAAGACATTTACTATATACTCACAGATCTTAAGCCTGAATGCATGTATCGGACATCTTGCGATATGAAGCAACTCAGTTGCAGAAAGTTTTCTATGCTGTGACTTGGAGGTTCATCTTCAGACTCTGTACACTTCAATTCAACATCAAAGGTGCCACCAAAGTACTGGTCTACCAGTGACCTGTAAATTGAACGGTCAAATTAACAACTTAGCTTACTAACTTCACATCATTCGCAAACACGCAAACACACACACACACACACACACACACACACACACACACACACCAAAAGATTGAGTGGACTGAGAAGGTAGTAGCTTCACATAGATTCAGTGAGGAAAGGAAGGAACAGGATAATGGGACATGTATTAAAGGATTTGGGAATAATTTCCATGGTACAGGAGGAAGCAGTAGAGAGCAAAAATTGTAGGAATGGAAGGTATCTGAACACATCCAACACATAAATCAGGACATTTGGTTTAAGTGCTATCCTGAGAAGAAGGGGTTAAGGCAAGAGAATAAAACCATGTTGGCTGCATCATGCCAGACTGAATGGTAACATAAAAATACAACTTGTGGAGAGAATTGTAAGAACAAAATATTTTTGTATTCCTGGTCAAGCCAGATTTCTGCAGTACTGGTAGTTCCCATTAGGTAACAGCTTTCATTTTTCCCAGAGGATCAGGTAGGTTGCACTTCAGATATATCGTGAAATGTCAATGAAATGGTTGAATTGGAATACCAATAACATTTTATTAGAGTCATATAAAAATAAAATTCACTCACACAAAAGCAGAAGCATTGATTTGTTCACAGGCATTTTGCGTGTGCCTGTTCGCAACTCCAGGGTTGCCCCAAGTGAAATTCCCTGATTTCCAGACAAGTTTTAGCATTTTTCCCAGACAAATTTTGAGATCTCAAGGGTAAGCAAAGATGTAAGTTGACAAAAAATGTAAGGACTTCTGTATTTCTAAACATGTGAGTAGATCTGGTCTCACCGCTTTATCATGTGAACCATCATTGTTTAAACAAGTGAAGATTTAATAGCAATAAACTTGGGTGAGCTCTCATGCTGTGTTTCTGTTGTTACAAACTTCCCAGAACCAGTGCTTACTTTAAGTGCATCCAAATGAGTTTTCTTTCAAAACATCACATATCAATGAACTAAATGAGATGTATGGTATGAGATTTCAGAGGCACCATACATTACTGTAAGGAGGAGCTAAGAGAGCTGTTTCTCACATATGAGACACACAAGTGGAATTAAACCGATCACAAATACGGCTGGAGTTTGACAATTTGCAAAACTGGGATTACTTACAAACAAAGCCTCTGGCTACATGTTTAAGAAAAGACAAATAACATCTTAATTTTTTAGTACTAGTAAATTTATATTTCAAAATAAATTTGCACATACTTGCAACATAGGAAACATCAAAATAGGAATTTTAAATGTATTCACCATTCTGTCTGTCAAAAATAATGCAATAAACACTTCCGACATCATTGACAAGCTCCGAAAAATGTAACATAAAAATGTATTTATAATATAAACAAAAACGACTGATTCCAAAATCATTCCATTGATGCAAATAGTGTTGTGGGATGAAAAAAATACAACAAACTTAAAAAATAGGTTGCAACATTTTCTTTGGGAACTAATAAAAGAAGATAGTGGAAAGTAAGTGCGTATTATAAAAATTACTAAAGAAAGAAATTTACATCCTAAGCTGAGAAAAAGATCTGAGGTGTGGTGTATGACAAGGAAACTAAATGAAAATTATTCTTCAAAAATAAATAAAACAAATATATGCACAAATACTTATAGGCAAGGTTGACATCCATGACTGGAAACAATATTAAAATGAAAAGAACAAAAGGAAGAATGTCAGTAAAAAAGAAGTAGCAGGACAGAGAGGAAAGTAATGAGGAAGCAGACTGACAAGATAGAGTATAAGGTATTAATGGGACATGCTGTCAGAAAGAAATCAAGTATGTAGGGCAGTGTAATAACGGAGGACTGAAGGTATCTATTTTAAAAAGTTCTGCAGGATACACCTATATATGTAGTAGGCCGTATGTTTTACTTTACACACATTGGTTTAATGAGGACTTATAGTTGTTCCTACATCTACACCTACATCTACATTTATACTCCGCAAGCCACCCAACAGTGTGTGGCGGAGGGCGCTTTATCTCCCTTTCCTGTTCCAGTCGTATATGGTTCGTGGGAAGAACAACTGCTGGAAAGCCTCCGTGCGCGCTCGAATCTCTCTAATTTTACATTCGTGATCTCCTTGGGAGGTATAAGTAGGGGGAAGCAATATATTCAATACCTCATCCAGAAACACACCCTCTCAAAACCTGGACAGCAAGCTACACCGTGATACAGAGCGCCTCTATTGAAGAGTCTGCCACTTGAGTTTGCTAAACATCTCCGTGACGCCATCACGATTACCAAATAACCCTGTGACGAAAAGCGCCGCTCTTCTTTGAATCTTCTCTATTTCCTCCGTCAACTCGACCTGGTAAGGATCCCACACTGATGAGCAATACTCAAGTATAGGTCGAACGAGTATTTTGGAAGCCACCTCCTCTGTTGATGGACTACATTTTCTAAGGACTCTCCCAATGAATCTCAACTAGGTACCCGGCTTACCAACTATTAATTTTATATGATCATTCCACTTCAAATCATTCCGCATGCATACTCCCAGATATTTTACAGAAGTAACTGCTACCAGTGTTTGTTCCGCTATCATACAATCATACAATGATTCGCAATAAATTACATTTGTTTATGTTAAGGGTCAGTTGCCACTCCCTGCACCAAGTGTCTATCCACTGCAGATCTTCCTGCATTTCGCTCCAATTTTCTAATGCTGCAACTTCTCTGTATACTACAGCATGATCCACGAAAAGCCACATGGAACTTCCGACACTAACTGCTAGGTCATTTATATATACTGTGAATAGCAATGGTCCCATAACACTCCCCCGTGGCATGCCTGAGGTTACTTTAACGCATGTAGACGTCTCTCCATTGCAAACAACATGCTGTGTTCTGTTTGCTAAAAACTCTTCAATCCAGCCACATAGCTGGTCTGATATTCCGTGGGATCTTACAGCGCAGACCTGTATCGAATGCCTTCCGGAAGTCAAGGAAAATGGCATCTACCTGGGAGCCTGTATCTAATATTTTGTGGGTCTCATGAACAAATAAAGCGAGTTGTCTCTCGCATGATCGCTGTTTCCGGAATCCATGTTGATTTCTACAGAGTAGATTCTGGGTTTCCAGAAATAACATGTACGCGAGCAAAAAACATGTTCTAAAATTCTACAACAGATCGATGTCAGAGATATAGGTCTATAATTTTGCGCATCTGCTCGACGACCCTTCTTGAAGATTGGGACTACCTGTGCTCTTTTCCAATTATTTGGAATCTTCCGTTCCTCTAGAGGCTCGTGATAAACGGCTGTTAGAAGGGAGCAAGTTCTTTCGCGTACTCAGTGTAGAATCAAACTGATATCCCGTCAGGGCCAGTGGACTTTCCTCTGTTGAGTGAGTCCAGTTGCTTTTTTATTCCTTGGACAATTATTTTGATGTCAGCCATTTTTCCGTTTGTGCGAGGATTTAGAGAAAGAACTGCATTGCGGTCTTCCTCTGTGAAAAAGCTTTGGAAAAAGGTGTTTAGTATTTCAGCTTTATGCGTGTCACCCTTGTTTCAATGCCATCATCATCTCAGAGTGTCTGGATATGCTGTTTCAATCCACTTACTGATTTAACGTAAGACCAGAACTTCCTAGGATTTTCTGTCAGGTCGGTACATAGAATTTTACTTTCGAATTCACTGAATGCTACACGCATAGCCCTCCTTACACTAACTTTGACATCACTTAGCTTCTGTTTGTCTGAGAGGTTTTGGCTGCGTTTAAACTTGCAGTGAAGCTCTCTTTGCTTTCGCAGTAGTTTCCTAACTTTGTTGTTGAACCACGGAGGGTTTTTCCCGTCTGTCGCAGTTTTACTCGACACATACCTATCTAAAACACATTTTACGATTGCCTTGAACTTTTTCCATAAACACTCAACACTGTCAGTGTCGTAACAGAAATTTTCGTTTTTATCTGTAAGTTAGTCTGAAATCTGCCCCCTATTACTCTTGCTAAACAGATAAACCGTCCTTTTTTTATATTTCTATTGACTTCCATGTTCAGGGATGCTGCAATGGCCTTATGATCACCGATTCCCTGTTATGCGTTTACGGAGTCTAAAAGTTCGGGTCTGTTAGTTATCAGTAGGTCCAAGATGTTATCTCCACAAGTTGGTTATCTGTTTAATTGCTCGAGGTAATTTTCGGATAGTAAACTCAGTATAATGTCACTCGATGCTCTGTTCCTACCACCCGTCCTAAACATGTGAGTGTCCCAGTCTATATCTGGTAAATTGAAATCTCCACCTAAGATTATAACATGCTGAGAAAATTTATGTGAAATGTACTCCAGATTTTCTCTGAGTTGTTCTGCCACAAATGCTGATGAGTCGGGAGGTCGGTAAAAGGAGCCAATAATTAACCTAGCTAGGTTGTTGAGTGTAACCTCCACCCATAATAATTCACAGGAACTATCAACTTCTACTTCACTACAGGATAAACTACTACTAACAGCGACAAACACGCCACCACCGGTTGCATGCAATCTATCCTTTCTTAACACCATCTGTGCCTTTGTAAAAATTTCGGCAGAATTTATCTCTGGCTTCAGCCAGCTTTCCGTACCTATAACGATTTCAGCTTCGGTGCTTTCTATCAGCGCCTGAAGTTCAGGTACTTTACCAATGCAGCTTCGACAGTTTACAATTACAATACCGATTGCTGCTTGGTCCTCGCATGTCCTGACTTTGCCCCGCACCCTTTGAGGCTGTTGCCCTTTCTGTACTTGCCCAAGGCCATCTAACCCAAAAATCGCCCAGTCCACCCCATACAACCCCTGCTACCCGTGAGCCGCCTACTGTGTGTAGTGGACTCCTGACCTATCCAGCGGAACCCGAAACCCCACCACCCTATGGCGCAAGTTGAGGAATCCTAAAGTGGAATGTTTCACATAGAGGAGATAGAATCTCAATAGGCCCAGATGTGAGTGGTGTAAGCAGTTATTGTGTCAAAGAGTCCCACGCATCACAGAAAATCCTAATGACTCAAGTCTCATATGGTTTAACACTGCTAAGGTGGAAAAGCCTTTGACAATCCCTCACTTAAACTTGATGTTCCCACATAATTTCTTGGACTGTACTAGCAAACAACTTGTCTTAAACCACACAGATTTAAAACAGTGTACAATGGAGTTTTCTGCTGAAACATATTTCATTGAGTTAGATTTTACAGGTAGTTTACTGGAAGAAACATTACTTAGCGGCAAAGTAAGTACACACAACTGTCACATTTAGGTCAGTGAAAGTTTACAGCAATCTTAAATAAAAAAAAAAAAAAAAAAAAAAAAAAAAAAAAAACCATTAGTGACAGTTCAAAACTTGATGTCCTTCCTGTCATACACAAGAATACTGTTTACTGACATTTCGTTTTTCACAAAAGAACAGTCAACACATTAATATTTTCCTCAGAGGTCAATTTGCTTGTCAGTGGACATATCAAGATGGGTACACTGAATGGCCATTTTGTTTACTGCACCTGGCACCTCTTTATCTTTACTTCGGCAGAATTATTACACAACCTCAACCAGGTACACTAGCTTATCTCTGATTAAGAGTGTATGCCACACCAGAGTAAGTTACAGCAGACATTCTCCAGTGGATATACAATAAATCAGTTTCAGTTGAGATGTCTACCACATTAACAAAAGATATTGCTGTATGGAATAATGCATAAAATATGGTAAAGGCAACTATTCACCTAAAGTGGGGCCGATGTGTTGAGAACAGAAACACATAACAGAAAACAGTATTCACATTAGATTTAGAGCTCTTGCTCTTTTTCTAGTGGTTACATTCGCCCACCAACCAGACACAAACTTCAGCATACATTCATGAACAGAGGTCCCCAATGATGGGATGAACTTCTTGAAATCAAAGATACGGTGTTGTAGGTTAAGATGCCAAGTATCACATTGTGCAGCCAATCACCCTGGCGGTCCTCGTTTCCAAGTAACTGACGAAAAAAGTTTAGGAATTTTGCATAGTGCTCTATAGCATTTAAAAAGTTGTATTACATAAACTGATTATGCGGTATAATGAATACAGTAAGGGCTTCACATGCAGGAGATGGAGGGTTTGAATCTCATCAGGTGCATTAATTTTTGTTTATTTTTAAATCTTTATCAAAATCACTATTTTTATTCTATTAATTGGTTCAAATGTAATTTTTTACTTCTCTTCCTTTGTCACATCACTTTAATCGCCATATGAACTTTTTCATTCATTTAATTTTTCTTAGTATTATTCTTTCTCCACTCAGAATTTAATTATATTTATCTACTACAACATTCAATCTATTGATTAAAAAACAAAAGACAAACTATTTCTATCTCCTGTGCAATGGTGTGAAAAATGTAATTTTTTCGCATGGTAATCGGCACATAAACATAAATGATGTGACAAAGGAATAGAAATAAAAAAACACATTTAAATCAATTAATTGGATAAAAATTATGATCAAAGTCATTTCTATAAAGATTTAAAAATAAAAAAATTAGAGCATGTGATGAGATTCGAACTCATAATCTCTTGCATGTGAAGCCATTACCCTACCTGTTACACCATGTAACCAGTCAATGTAATTTAACTTTTTTAACGCTACTGAGATTCAAACAAAATTCTGACTTTTTATCGTTAACTATTCACAAAAGACAGCCAACATGGTGAATGGCTGCAGTGTGTGATACTTAGGATCTTAACTTCCATGACCATACAGATGGTTTCAGAAAGTCAATTCCACTGTTAAGGACCTCTCCTTGACAGCCACTGGAATGTACGTCTGTGTTTCTGTGGGTTGTGTGTGTGAATTTATATACCTTTACTACAAAAAGAGCAAGAGATGAAAAAACTAGTGCGACTACTGTTTTCTGTTACACAAGTTCACGTTCCATACATCAGTGTGCTACAAATGAGTGGTCGTATTTCCCTTATTTTACATACATTACCAAAAGAAATCACTGAACTTCAAGAAATTCTATAGTTGAAACATTATATATGGTGATAAAGAATAGCATCAGAATTGGTGTGGTGACATGTCAGAAGCCTCCTGAAAACTCTATATATAATACAAATGAAATAATAAAACAGGGTGAAAAACGTTCAAAAAGAAGATATTTAGCCTGTCTTTCACCTATCTGTTCTTATTTTTCAAACAGTTTCTACTGCAGAAGAATTTCTTCTTAAATCTGAAAGTTTTTGTTCAAGTGTTTATATTGGTCTCACCTTCCTCGTTACATCTGTTCCAAATGAATAACTCTTTCGATGCCTATACCCACTTCAGCACAGTTTGCGGTTGCCAACAGTTTCTTTTACCTTTATATGTATAACATTACTGTACTGAAGAAGAAAACTTATTGTGGAAATAAATATCTCCTTACACAATTAACAGTACAAATGTTACCTTTCTATCCAGTGTCATACATGAAATGCGTGACACATGTATTAAGCACTGATTGTTCACTGCTGCACAGTACACTGAAAGAACAATGGATGTAATTATCTCTTTGGAATTACTGTCATCATTTTTCAGTTAACTCACTTGAAAGTAGAAGTCTGGCCTTCAGCTGTCTTTGGTGGTAGCTTCTGCTGCAACATTCTCACCATTTCCGTCCAACACTCATTAGCATCTTGTTGAGTAAAGCCCCCATGTTCACTTTTCTCAGCAAACCGAGGAAAAGCCATGTGTAACACTTCCAACAATAGTATAGGAGGAATAGTGGCTCCCTTCTCCATTGACTCATACAAATCTCTAAGAGCTGCAGTAATTGACTGTGCAGGAATCATTTCCCCAGATAATGTCACACCTGTTGGAAATTAATAGTATGATTCTGACAGAGCAATGACATACACTATTACACTCTTAACATCTCACACATTTTCCTATGTAAAGGACCATGTATAAATCTCTTAGAAATACATGGCTGCGGTACAACATCTCACAACATCCCAAGGTTCATTTACAGAGAGAAAATGCAATTTTAGGCAAGCAACTACTCACTAACTCTGAATTTGACTTTGCAAGACATGTATAACTAACACTAAACATATGTTGCTTGGCACCTCAATAGATAGGTAACTGAACAAGTAGCTAGTTCTTGGATAAAAAGAGAATGAAAGCATTAACTTTTCCAACAAAACTACACACAGCACTGTGGTGCTCAAACTAAACAATGTTTTAGACTGGTTTACTTTGTCAGATATGCAAAAATTTAAATTTTCATCTGACTTTGAAGCATACAGAACCAGAAATATGGTACATAATGTTATGATGGTGAGCACACCTAGATTTAAGTTTCAGATACACTTAGAAAGAATATGCAAGATTAAGAAACTTTTGCTGAGTGAAAAGAGTTGTTATAGTGATTAATGTTAATGTACCTTGTACTTTTAGCATTTGTTTTTCTCAGTTCAGGTACCACTGATCTGAACCGAGCTATTAAGGATTTGAAGTCTCATGTAGATTCACCTTTGGGGTAAAGCAATAGTTAATTTGTTTCAGAAGAGTGACTTCGTAATCCTACAATTATAGTATGGTTTTCTGTAAATAAAGTTGTAATTATCCCTGGGACTTTTTTGCAAGCACTGGAATTTTGTTTTCTAAAATAAAATGATATAATTAACACATTTTGTTTCCATTCAAATTATTCTGCGAAAGAAACAGGAGAGAAAACAAACTATTTTACCGTTTATTAAAAATATTTTCTCAATCTTTAAGTTTTGAATAAGTCGTCAACAAAATTTGGAATAAGAAAGGGTGACATTGTGAAGTGTACAATTGCTTTTCACTTGGCAAATTTTCAAAGGAGACCCTATTCAGGCAAAACGAACTGGAATGTGTCCAGAAGGGTCTCCTTGTATCATGTTCCATTTGTAAAGATTAGTGATGCATGACAGAGAAATATAGACTACACTTAACAGTAAATTTCTAGAGCCTCCCGTTTTCTTTGCTACACTGAAACACCCTGTATGCTTCCACAGCCTTGAATTTGTGTGGCTTGCTAGTGCACTTTTGTATCTTCCATAAATTCAGCACAACATTTTCAAACAGAATCTACACTTCACAAGGCTATTTATCATACCAGTGTAAAGAGGTAACTTTGTTTAGGCCACTGTCCAAGTATCTTTGAATTCTAACCCTGCCATTCCAGTACATAAATGACTAATGGTATTAGTAGTTAAGAACACGGACTCCTTCAACAGCACCTACTCCATGTACATCACACAGAAAAATGATTTTCACTTCCACAAAACTTAATCATCGCTATACAGAATGGAACAACTTATTCTGTAGGTTTCCTATTTCATAAGTTTCCTGCAAAATAGAAAAAAACTGAGTCATGAATCCCAGGTTTTTAAATCCAAGTTGAAAGGCTTCCTTGGGCCGCACACCATTTATCCTACACATGACTTCATTACAGTAGTTTGATCCTTACACCACAAATGGAACTCTGTTTTCTTATTTTTTTATTTTCTTATCATGTTTTTGGTTATGAAACAGTGACACATTCCAAATCCAAGTAGCTTTGATACTCACAGTCTCGCACAATTTGATAAATTAAATGAAAAATTACATTAAATTAGCTTTACAATGAAACAACCAGTTTTGTGTGGCTTGTGTTTTTACTCCACAACAGTTAAGAGACTGAAAGTCAAACATTGTACCTTATTACTACAGCTGAGATAGCAAAATCCTCATAATAGTTGCATACTATATTATAATGTGCAGATACATTAACAGAGAGAGAATTACTACTAAAATTCTGGTAACTTTTTGTGATACACTTACGACCAAATGGAGGAGACACTTTGTATGAAAACGTGCTGTTCAGGTCAAAACATTCCACCATTAAATATGATATTACCTATTTACACCAGTACACTGATGATGTTTTCGTGAACACACATTTATAGATAAGAAAATTGTAAATGATAGGGAATCCACCAAGACTTGTGACAGGTCAACTACTCAATATGTACAGAGTGTCTTTCTAAGAGTTGTCAGGTGCATATTCTCTTATGTTTCAGCAGATATTTGCAATTTTGGTGTTGCACTGAGTATCAGGAGTCACCCCAAACTAACAGTACTCATCAAGTCTTTTATGCAACCCCCAGTGACAATGGAAAACATTGGTTTGTTTCCTGTAATGAACAAAATTATTTTTAAAGAGGAACTGTCCCCAATTAGTCTAATGTGATATTTCTTTTATCAATGTGTATTAAATGTGACAGTACATCGTGAAGAGTAAATAGCATCCAGCAGCAACTCAACAGTGCTGCATGCTTGGTGGTAGCAGTCAGTGCGTGCCAGAGCATTGCTGTTGCTACTGGAGTACTAGTTGTTCTTTGAGTTTTATTGTCCCTGTTAATACATATTGATAAACAATTGTCACACTAGATTAATATGGGACTGTTCTATTACATGAGTATGTAAAATTCCACTTTAAAAATCATTTTGTTGATAGTGGGAAATAAACTGAAGTTTTCCACTGACACTGGGCATTGCATAAAATACCAGATGAACACTATTTGTTTGGGCTGACTCCAGCTACACAATGCAAAAATGAAATCACAAATATCTGCTGAAACACAAGAGAAAATGCACCTGATGACTCTTAGGAGAGAGACCACTGTCCTGAGCCTCACGTTTTGTAATTTCTTCAACTATTTATGATTATCTTTGTATTTTTAACTTTGATGATTTGACAAAAATACTAAAAGATACCTATTAAGATGGTATGGGCATGTTAAGAGGATGCCTGGGCAGAGACTCCCCAAAATTATGGAAGAACTAAAGATGGATGGAGAAAGACCTAGAGGGCGCCCAAAAACACGATGGAAAATGGGAGTGAGAATATCTGTGGAAAGGAGATATGTGACCTGGCAGCAAGTGGAGGAAGAAAAGTGGCGGGAGGACCAAACCAAATGGAGAGGACTCATCACCACCCAGACCTGACAGTGGCTGGAATGGGATCCGGATATAGATAGACTAAAAGAAGAATGAACCAGGAAAAAAATGAGCATATCCACATTACCATCTACCACGTGATTCATTTATTAACTCAGTTTCAACAAAAACATTGATTACTACATTGTTAATTTAAATTATTCAATTGTAAAGATACAGTAAAAGTGTATGTATTGTTAGCATTTCTTGTAAGAATACTTTTCAGTGCAGCTTCACTAGAACTGCTCTCATGTCAGAGGATGGCTTAGTTATCCCTGAGAATGTGTGTGTGTTTAAATAGTGCTCCAAAATGTGGTAACAGTAGTAGTCGTAGTAGTCGTAGTAGTAGTAGTAGTAGTAGTAGTAGCAGCAGCAGCAGCAGCAGTAGTTTTTGGTGTCATCGTCGTCGTCATTGTCAACTTCCACAGAACTACAATTTCAGCATACGATGGAAAACTTAGCGAAGAAGAGACTTCCAACATCATTAGACTGAAGTGTAATACTTATAACTAATCCTTACATTAGTTTAGTTGAGAGCAGAGATGTCATTGCATGCTGCCAACCCATGCTATTCCATCTCGGACAGGATGGCCTGTGTAGCACAAGTATGCTCAATCTGGCCTGGGTTGCTGGGGCCTGCTGAGCTAGGCTTTAAAGGGCTGTTAATGGCTCATGTATCACAGCACAGGCTCAACTTGCTGATCGACTCATTAAGCAACAGAAACAATGCCACACGTCATCTCCAGATGGGATGATCCCTACTGTGTATGCTGGCCTGTAGTCACTTACTTGGATGAAATTACTGTCATCGATAATTAAGGGTTTCCTTTGATTTTCTTATAGTAAAGTGTTATTCCTCACTTTTTTCAGTACTTTAAGAGAAAGAAGTTATGGTGATCCAATGAGTATTTAATTTTGTTTGTAGTCTCTAAATGAAATAATAGCATCTAACACTATGCTACTGTCTGGTTAATATAGCAGTTATGGGCATCCAAACTAACTGTTTGAAAAACAAACTAATAATTTCATAAACATGTTTTGCCTGGTGCAATAGACAGTGCAACTCTGGGTGGGAGAAAAGGCAAAGAGAACGTCTTCAAACCTATGAGATGGAACCGCTACTTCGACCAGCATGGTAGCATAGCCCTGCAATGATCAGCCCACGGCATTGGTGGAAATGGTATGCTCTGAACCACAGAGAAAACAGCATATCCAGAAGGAGAATCTGGCTGATAACCAAAAGGGCAACTACCATGACAGTTGTGTATCTAGTGTCAGTGAATGAAGGGAACTGCTGTTCATTGCATCCTTTTAATTGGTACTGTTTATGTTGGTCTGGTTTTATGTGGGTGTAATCTAGCAAGAGCTACTATTGTTGTGTGGTAATGCATGAATGCATGAACACACTTCTATCTCAAATAAAATAATGGAGAGCTAGTTAATGTGTTATCATATGAACTAGGTAGATATTTTTGGATAAAATGTTCTTGGTCAACTTTCCACATCAGATCAGAGTTAAACTTCAAACTTTGACATTTTAATTCTTAGAACATCATTTGACAGTGATTTCTTGTATACAGAGTGACATTGATCTTTTTTTAGGTGTACAAAATGAAACTACACCGGAGAATAAAAGCCCATCATTCAAGAAGAGCAGATCTGGAGGCTGGGCTTCTGAGAATTACAATCTTGAGAATGTCAGTATGTGAGTTACATACAAGATTAAATTGTATAAAACTAGACAAGGGGGCTGCGAAGAATGAAAACTGTTGCTGATTTATAGGAAGTTATGACTTAATTGCTTCCAAATCTTTGTATACTGTCATGCAAGATTTTTAGCCTCTCTTGCTGTTTATTTTGCGAAATTGGTTCAAGAGCCCACATAAAGTGTGAATAATCACAGTAACATGCTAGACCTCTTCATAACAAACAATCCTGAGTAACAGAAAGCATCCTGACGAATACAAGAACTAGTGAGCACAAAGTTGTAACAACAATGAATACCATACCATCCAAAACCACCAAAAATAAATGCAAAAGATATCTATTTGGAAAAGCTGACAGTCTCTTTTACTTCAGTACTAACTACATAACTGTCAACCAGATATGGTTCAATTCAGAAACATAGTACAGACAGCAATTGAGAGTTTTACACCACGTAAATTAAAAAGCAACAGAACAAATCCCCCAAGGCACACAAAAAAAATCAAGATATTACTGAAGAAGCAATGAAAAGAGCACTCATATTTAAAAGAATGTAAAATATCCAAGACGGCTGAAGTTTTCAGATACACGATACTTGGCATGGACTTCAATGCAAAATTCTTTCAATAGCATTCACAATGAAACTATCTGAAAATCTGTTAGGAAATCCAAAAGGATTAATCAGTACCTTCATTGTGTGGTGGTGGAGAGAATATTACCAACAACAGTGAAACTAAAGCGAAGTTCCTAAACACAGTTTTCCAAAATTCCTCCATCAAAGAAGATGCAGTAAATAAGAATTCAAACCGAAAACAGGTGTCAACATGACTAATTTGGAAGTAAATACCCTCAGTGTAGTGAAGCAACTTAGGTCACTTAATAAAGGCACATCTTCCACTTCAATCTGTCTACCGAAAAGGTTCAGTTCAGAGTAGGCTGATGAAATAGCTCCATTTTTAGCTATCATATACAATCGCTCACACAACAAAGGATCCATACCTAAAGACTAGAAAGTTGCACAGGTCATACCAATATACAAGACAGGAAATAGGAATAATCTGCTGTGTTATAAACCCATACCATTGATATCAATTTGTAGCAGGATTATGGAACATGTACTGTGTTCCAACACTATGAGATACCTCAAAGAAAATGATCTAGTGACATCACCAACACAGATTTAAAAAAAATATTGTTCTTGAGAAATTAAACTGGCTGTTTACTAACAAGACTGTTAATGAGAGGAAATCTGAAGTTGATTCCATATTTCTAGATTTCCAGAGAGCTTTTGACACTGTTCCTCACGAAGGCTACTAACCACAGTATGTGGCTATGAAGTATAATCTCAGCAGTGTGACTGATTCGTCATCTCCTGTAACGAAGTTCACAGTGCACAGTAATTGACAGATTGTAGATTCAACTAATTACCACAGTATCACAATTACAAACAACTTAAATTCGAACTGTCATGTACAAAAAGGTTATGGGGCGGGTGAACCAAAGACTGTGCTTTATTTGCAGAACATTTAGAAGACATAACAATTATACTACACTTGTCCATTCACTTCTGGAATATTGCTGCGAAGTATAGGACCCTTACCAGTTAAGACTGACGGAGGACATCAAGAAAGTTTAAAGGAGCAGAGTTTGTTTTGTATTACTGCAAAGTACGGGAGAGAGTGTCACAGATATGGTGAGTGAGTTGGGGTGACAATCATTAAAACAAAGGTGTTTTGCATTGTGGTGACATGTTTCATTAAATTTCAGTCAGCAACTTCATTTTTCGAACGTGTAAGTTTTTTAACTCTACCTATGGAGAAATGACGACTGTAATAAAATATGTAAAATCTAAGTTCACACAGAAAGATATACATATTTAGGTGTTTCTCCCACACACTATCTGAGAGCGGAACGCTTGAGAAATAGTCTGAAAACTGTTCTATGAACCATCTGCCAAACTCTGAAGTGTGAATTGCAGAATAATTATGTAGGTGCATCAGCAGAAAGTGATTTCAGCTGCGCAGAAATTATAAGTCTCAAAATGCGAATGTCTGCAATTTGAGGTCTTTTCTTTACGGTAATTAACAATCTATCTTTTGCTATATTACTGACATTCTATTTATATACAGTTATTTGATAAGGTTCTCACCAAAATTATTTACTGTAAAACTGCTTAGTTTTTGTTCAAGGGTATAAAGGGTAAACAAATACTTCCTCTTCCAGTTTTTATTTTCTGTCTGAATCTGATGCACTGAGCTTACGAAAGACAAAAGCTTCCTAACTCTTGAGACTTTTGTCTAGTTTCAGTGGAAACAACAGTGTCTTGTCAAGTATTGTTCAGTCAGGCTGCATAAATACCGAACCTAATGATTGATATTACTCGACTGTGGCTGAACTTTAAAATGCACTTAATTTCAACTAGGAAGTTACATCCAGCAGAGACTTGATGAATATAGATGTCCAGATACAATTGGGAGTAGAAAGTGGTACTGATATGATAAGTGTAATGAAGAGGAAAATTGTGAGACAGATGCTTTCATACTATATTGGTGCAAAATTCTCCATTGTGGCATCAAAATGGCAAAAATCATGTACTGTGAACAACAATTCAAAATTCCACGAAAAAAAGCAATAGCAATTTGGAATATTATTAATCATGAATTGAATAGACTTGGTAACGCAAATGGTATTAAAACCTCCGATCACAGTAACAGTAACATTGTTTACTGGTGTGCTGTATCCAGCCAATGTTGGGTTGGGGCTGGTATGATGCTTAGATGCTTACCTCTTATGCGGAGAACCAACCGTACCCTATATGTAGGCCATTATATTATGATGAATTTGCCAGTTCCAAAGGCCTTCTAAAGCTAATGCCAGATCATCCTCCTCTGCCCCCTCCCCATCATCTCTCCCTCTCCTCGCCCAGTACAATCTGTGTTTAATGTGTTGGTCACATGTGACAAAATACACTGAAGTGCCAAAGAAACTGGTATAGACATGCGTATTCAAACACAGAGATATGTAAAGAAGCAGAATACAGCACCACAGTCGGCAGCAGCTGTATAACACAACAAGTGTCTGGCGCAGTTGTTAGATCAGTTACTGCTGCTACAATGGCATATTATCAAGATTTAAGTGAGTTTGAACTTAGTGTTATTGGCACACGAGCGATGGGACACAGTATCTCCGAGGTAGCGATGAAGTGGGGATTTTGCTATATGATCTTTTCACAAGTGCACCGTGAATATCGGGAATCTGGTAAAACATCAATTCTCCTACATCACTGCGGCGGGAAAAAGATCCTGAAAGAACGGGACCAACAGTCATTTAATGTGACAGAAGTGCAACCCTTCTGCAAATTGCTGCAGATTTCAATGATGGGTCATTCAACAAGCATCAGCGTGTGAATCATTCAGTGAAGCATCACCAATATGGGCTTCTGGAGCCGAAGGCCCACTTGTGTACCCTTGATGAGTGCACGACACAAAGCTTTGCGCTTCGCCTGGGCCCATCAACATCAGCATTGAATTGTTGATGACTGGAAACATGTTGCCTGGTTGGGCGAGTTTCATTTCAAATTGTATCGAGTGGATGGAGGTGTACGGGTTTGATTGAATGGGGTGTATGGATTTAGAGACAACCTCATGAATCCATGTGTCTGGATATGACCTTGACAGGAGACATGTAGGTAAGCATCCTGTCTGATCACCATCATCATTCATGTTCATTGTGCTTTCCAACGGACTTGGGCAACTCCAGCAGGACAATGCAACACCCCACATGTCCAGAATTGCTACAGATTGGCTCCAGGAACAGTCTTCTGAGTTTAAACACTTCCGCTGGCCACCAAACTCCCCAGACATGAACATTATTGAGCATGTCTGGGATGCCTTGCAATGTGCTGTTCAGAAGAGATCCCCTCCCCGTCGTACTCTTACGGATTTATGGACAGCCTCGCATGATTCATGGTGTCGATTCGTTCCAGCACTACTTCAGGCACTAGTCGAGTGCATGCCATGTAGTATTGCGGCACTTTTGCATGCTCGCGGGGACCCTACATGATATTAGGCAGGTGTACCAGTTTCTTTGGCTCTTCAGTGTATATCAAGTATCTGAGACAGGACTTGGTAACCAGGTCAGTAATTTCCTCAGGATGGGTGTGAAAAACTGCCAAAAAATGACATCCAGACTGGTTAGCACACTGACTCCAACTATCACTCTGCAAGGTGGATTCGAACTGGGGCCGGTGCACCTCTATGGGTCCTGGGTCCTGGAAGCAGGCACTTTAATGCACTCGACTATCAAAGTGTGTCCAAGGCAGATGATATCAAATTCAAATTGTTGGCCACTAATCTCCTTGAATTCTTTTCAATATTAACCAAAGCACAAGGGGAGAAAAAGCAAATCCATTAGACATACTTAGACAATACATACTCCACCAGCAGATGCCAGTTTTGCCAAATCAACTGTAAAAAATATCACAGAAATCATGAGGTCACTGAAAAACGGTAACTTTTCTTGCTATGATGGTGTTTTCGGAAAACTACTGAAATCTTGTACTGACTTGGTAGAGCTCCTTTTGAGTTGAGTTGTCTACATAATCAGTTGAGTGAAAGTGTGTTTCCAGCAAGATTGAATTATGTGGTAGTAACAGTCCTTTGTAAAACTGGAGATAAGTAAGTGAACTCAAATTACAGACCCATTAGTGACACACCCCAGCTCTGTGAGGGTAGTGCTAAAGATCTATGGCAGGACAAATTGTCTGGCATAGCTATAACTTTATTTATGGATTAGTGTGTAGAGTTGTTATTGAAATTCAGAGAACTATATTAGGTAACAGAATTTCTTCACTTTCATATAACTTATACGGTTTAAGCAGTGCATTCTAGGAAAGTTTTCAGGAGATATGAATGTTAACTGTAGGTATTAATTGGGATTTGGAGTGACATCTCATGGTAATGTTGAGATGTAACACACTGCTCAGTCCGCCTACCTCAACAGAGTTCAATGGAAGCTAAAGCAGTAGGTTGGCAAACCAATGCCAGCACAATCTGGTACAAGCAACATTTTGTTAGATGTTTTCCTGCACTTTTGTTCTCATCAGCTTAATATCTATTACATCCTGTATCACATATTGTTTAAGAAGCTAGTGGTGGTTACACTGGTGTCCAGGTGGTGAAGCATGCACTGACCTCTCAGTGCAGTAAGGCTCCCTTATACTTATCTGCTGTTCACTGCTAGATGGAAGTGGTTCATTTCCACTGCAGCAGGAGACTTTAAACATGATAGTTCAGTCAATTTTCACCAAATATTTATAAATTATACATACAAACATTCTTTGTGAATCAGTCTGTCTAATAACGAAGGCCTTATCAAAATCCCTACGTTAGTTCCTGAGTTCAGTTACAGGCAGAAAAGTGCTTTGGGGAACTTCAAATTATAATGTGCATGGATGATTTCAAGGAGTACTATCATTCACTGCTAGATGGCAATGTTACCCTGGACATTGTAAGATTCTTCAAAAAGTGTGATGTTTGTTGACAGCAGGTCTCAAAGACATCCATACAGGATGTAGTCAAGACAATAATGGAACAGGCGTACAACTGGCTCACAGACTCGTGCAGTTCCAAACAGTGTTCGGAAATATAGGTCAGTGAACACACACTGGATGAAATGCGAAGTTCCTAGGTATCCAGATGGATAGTAAATTAAAGTTGCACCAGCAGTTGGATAAGGTACCAGAACCAAAAGGTCGCCACTATACAGATGGGTCTGCTGTCATGCTTTTAACACTTTCATTCAATGATGTTCTATGGCTTAGTCTTCTGTGGCAATGTAGCTAATGTCAAACAAGCATTTATTTTACAGAAGCACACAATAAGAATATTCTGTAAAGTTGATAACCAAACATTTTGACAAATCTCTTAAGGGTCCTACAGTTTTATGGCACTTTCACAGCATTTTTTAAATATATATTTCCTAATGGCATTTGTGTTTATTAACAACAAAAATTTAGGATTCTCTTTATGTCATGCTCACATTTGAATCGGGGCTTACCTCGAGTTCTAACACTTTAGATCACTGTTTTGGATACAAAATTTTGCATTTCCACCAGAAATATTACCTGTTTCTTAAGTTCCTAACATTTGTTCATTATTTCACTTATTTATTTCTAAAGATGGAAATCGCACATTGAGCAGATGTATACAAGGTGTGATTGGAAAGTAACAGGAATTTTTGTTTTTCTTAAAGTATATTTCTTTATCAACAACAACTTCGTCTGCTTCAAAGTAATGCACCTCAGATATAATAATCTTGTGCCAACGCTTTTTCCAACCTTGGAAGCATTTCTGGAGCTCACTTTTTGTTATGACATTCAGCTCTTTCAGTGCCTCTGTTTTTATCTCATAGGTGGTGGCAAAACAATTTCCTTTCATGGTTCTTTTCAGCCTCGGGAATAGAAGGATAGATTATTATTAAAACTGGAACAGCAGAAAATGTGGTACAGCTAGAGCAGTGGGAATGGATAATTTGATCTCTAATGAGATTAACATTTAAAATCCACAATGTGGTTAATATAAGAACTTACTTTATTTATTTTTTTCTCCATTCATTTGTATGTCATTCACACTTTTGAGTCAATTATTATTCCAATTTCTAACATTTTCTGATTACTGTTTTTGATACAAAACATTACATTTCGACCCAGAGACATGACCTGTTTCTAACATTTGTTCTTTCATTTCTTTACTTGTCTCAAAAGATTGAAATTAAAGTTTTAGCAGATTTTTGGTACTTTTCGTGCCCATTTTCTGCAGATAACTTTTTTACATTTCTCACAAATATTGTTGGTCTTGTTATGTTGCACATTCCAATTTGACATTTCTTTTGCTTTTTCCATTTGTTCAGACCTATTGGCACTTCTTTGTTCAATTGGCTTTCTTGCTCCCGTTTTGCACTATTGTTTCCCATTCGTGAGTTTATTTGCCAGCTCAGTAATGAACACTGTACCCTTCAGGATAATTTTTGGTATTTTATTGTAGATGATCCACAAATTTATTTTTAACATGCCTAGGATACTTTAAAAGACCTGCAACTGCCATCTTCTGCAAGCATCCTTAGTTGAATATTTATGGATCATTTGATCAGCAGTGTCCACATTACAACTTGTGACATTATAGAAGATAACAGTTTTTGGTGTCATCTCCCCCCCCCCCCCCCTTTCACTGCCACTTCAGGATGTAGTGTGCCGAGATGAACGGCATTCTTATTCTTCTCTTAATACAATGCTCTTGCTTATCATTCTTTTTTGAGATGATGGTGAGTTGTTTTTCTTCATGCAGTTGGGGTTTTCTCATAAGTTATTCTTCATTGTTCCCACTAATGTTTTTTCTTCAGTTTGAGTGTCTTGACAGTCTGAACGGTTGTGAAGCAGTAGTCTGTTGTCGCATTCCTTCTATGGTTTAGAAATGACTCGTTGAGGCAAAGAACAACATACTCTCCCAATGGCAGGTTGCTGGTCGGCCTTCCCCTTTACCATGATACAGGAAGGTATTGCAGTGGACTTGGATTTCACACAAGCAGCTATCTGCTGCCTGAGTGTATTTGCCAGCTTCGTTTGGTGTAAATTGCATAAATCTGCACTTTCCTTTGCTTGGACATAAATGCTGATAAGTTGTAATGTTTTCCCCAGAGTAGTAACGAGGGAGACATGTCTGTGAGAATTTGTTCCTTATTTCAGAAATAGGAGTGAACTTGACAGCAGGGATGTGTTGAGCTTGGGATGATTTCTCAAAGAGGAGCAGTCTGGTAGGTTCACACTATTTTATTGCTGATAAAACCTGACCCTCAAGAACATGACCAGAGCCCTCTTGTGTATATGATAGTGATTATTGTGTGCGATTCCTCCGACTATATGGTCAAAGTGGTATTTCTTATGTTGTACCAGACATTTTATACTGCGTGTTTCTTAATGATATGCGGCATCAGTTCATGAAAAATAATTCAGAAGACACTGTGTGACATTCACCTGCTTTATTTCTTCGCTGATAGTCCTCAGTTTCGACATACTGCATTTTTATACTGGTTGAAAAATGTGGGGGTAGGAGTTCAGCAATGACTCTGTAAATGATGTAGCTGACAGTTGTACAGTTGTGTTCCGTAGTTCTTTACTTTCAGTTCACAACCCACAATATTACAGTGTTATATAGCCAGTTCACTATTGGTTAACTTTTTATAAGTCTCATTAATAGTTTGCAGGCAAACATCAGCATACTGCTACAATAGTTTATTGTTGAAAATTTATGAGCAGTAAATACCTAACCACACAGTTCACCATTTCTCAAATGAACTGACAGACAATTGTCATTATTTTAACACATGGCCTATTGGTGTTACACTAATTCCATTATTGTTACTCTAATTGATACAGACTTCCCGTCTGAAAATCAGCTATGGACTGACTGACTGACTGAGGACCAAAAATTCAGGCCTTTTATATCCTCACAATAATAGGCACTGAAACAATACGTTGTTTGAAGTTTACAGAAATTACAATTAAAACTCATTCAATTAAGTGAATCCATCAAAAAATCCCTGCTTTTTAACAGTTCATCCTATGTCAAAGATTGGGCCTAATTATTTGCTTAAATAATGAAATTAACAAATATGGATACAAACAATACTTTTGACAAACTTGGTAATTATTTTGGATTTAGTTAAGGGCCGGCTTTTCTAATATGTTTCCGAAAAGAGACAAATAAATACTTTAAGAATCCTAGTAGTTCTTCTTCCAAATGTTTATAATTAGTATAGCATTTATAAGTCAACAATAGAATGTAAGTCTCGAAACAATTACCGACTTCACCCTACAACAGAAGTATAAGCTAGGAGTGGTCAAAATAAATTAGGAAATTAATTACATATGCAAAACTAAGCACAAAATTAGATCAGGTGCTATATTTCTTAAGACTGAGAGGCAACCTTTCTCTTTTATGAAAATGCAGATTATACTCATATATGTTAATGGTAATTAGGCAAAAATGAAAATAAAATGAATTTAAGGAGGCAGATGGCAAAACAGGAGAGGAAGAGAGATCCCTGCTTGCTTCATCACAACTGACACCAGAGTCATCCACATCATGGCAGGCATCAACGGTGGACACTCCTCTCTGCTTGAGGATGTTCAAAGCAGCGCTTATTCCACGCGATGTCATGTTAGATAGTTTCCATTCTGTTTCACCCCTAGCTACTCGCCACTGTTTTGGCAGTAGATTCCAGAGTCCATTGCTGAAAGAATTGAGATAGTGAGACATCTACTGACATTAACTGGTACTCAGTCTCGCTACCTTCATTGTCACTTGTCTGTACCAGAAAATCGCCACCTGAATCTGATTAATCATTTTCTGATTCAGTATCTGAGTTCTCCAGAATATGTGAAATCTCTTCATCAGTAAATCCGTGCTATCAGAACAAAATTGAAAATTTCTGTCACAGAATAAAAACATATCTGACTGAGATGAGTAACAGCTACAGTGTGTGAAACCCTACTGAAAAGTTACATGCAGTGCCCAGAGTGGAAACCTTTCCACCAAAGCATTTATCGCCATTCAGGACAGCGATCGTTGACCAAAGTAAAATGCAGCCCAAAGTACCTTAGTTGTTCACAGAACAGCAGTGCTCCAAAAAGGAATTGTGCCAGGGGTCAATTAACCGCTTCTGCTGTCCCACATACGCATCACAAAATTTCCATGAAATCTTAAAAAATCAGTAAATTGTAGTACATTGTTGTTAAAAGTAGAAGAAATTAGGGAAAGTCATGTAGTTTGGTGGAAAGATTAAAAACTTCCTTCATTATTGGGAGAATAAAAGTTGAAAGTTCTCTTTCACTGTTCTAGTGTTAATGTAAGAAGTCACTCACTCCTCATCTGAAGGCTTTCCACGTTTATGGAACACAATGTGTGAATGAATGGATTGGGAAGAGAGTAAAAAGTGATTGGTTTTCTTGTTCATTAAAATGCACCACTCCTTGCCTTTCTACTTAACTGTTAATTTGAAGAATGTTGGTGTCACTGTGAATTTGCCAAATGAAGTTACTATAGGTGAAGTGGCACTCTATAACCATGCAGCATTTCATTCCTTTATTGTGGCTTTTAAGTCGTGGCATTAGCTTTCATTACACACTCCTGACCTCGCACATAGTTCTCACTGGAAAGTGGCCAATGGCTTGCATACTGACCCTTTGACTGCTGCGCACATGTTAACTTGTCATGCCTCGCCGTTCCCCTGGCATGCATGACGTTTATACATGCGGCCTTCGGTCTTCCCTACAGCGCTAAGGACGTGTTTATGCGTCCCACACTACCGGCATTCCCACCACTAGGGACGAGTTTAGGTGTGCTGAGTCACAGCTGCCTCAGCACTGCGGACATGTATACACGTAGAACTGTCTTTCTGCCCTGCTCTTCTAGCAGCTGTTCAGTGGTCTGACTCTGTAGTTCAAGAGTGCATATATCATTGTTGCTTTGTTCACTCTTTGCAGAATTCGACTTAGATTCCTGTATTTTCGGCAGTTTTCTAGTTTCTGCATGAGAAATGTCACGTTACTGTGGTTGCACAGATAAAGAAATCCTAGATATGCTCACTAAGAGTGACAATGAGTGTGAATTATCTGACATTGCTAACAGTGATGAGTCTTCAACAGAATCTCGAAGCTGTAGTCCTCAGCCCTTTCCATCAGAGAGGAGAGCAAGAATTACAGTCAGCAGTTCCTCTGAATCCAAGGAATCAGAAAGTGACAGTGAAATGGTCCAGAAAGGAGTGTGCTTCAGTGACACATTTGAATGGAAAGAAACAGATTTCCATCTGTTAAACCTTTACTTCGATGACTCGAATTCAGGACACAAATGTCAATTACATACTGACCCAAGCATTCTTTGATTGTTTCTGATATTTATGCCTCGACAACTGTTGCAATTTATTGCAGGCAAAACAAATCGTTTTTACGTTTAAACCAGAGAAAATACTACAGAATATGTGAATTCTCGAATGTCAAAGTGGAAAGGCACTGGATTTGAGAAAATGTATTGTTTTGTTGTTGTTTACCGTCTAATGGTGCAAGTTGAGAAGTTAAAATTAAGTGATTATTGGTCCAGATATACACTTTTGAACACACCAGTTGTCAGTGAAATTATGTCCCGAGACCGTTTTTGTCTACTTCTGAGAATGTTACACTTCAGTGATGACTCTGTGAGTATTGGAGGCGACAGTCTATTTAAAATTAGGTCGACTGTTGACAAAGTTCATAAGATGTTTCGTAATTCATTTCCCCACATCACAAGCATTGTATAGATGAAAGTCTCTTGCTGTTCAAAGGACGATTGTCTTTTAAGCAATTTATTGCAGCTGAGCGAAGTAGATTTGGAATAAAGACATTTGTACTGTGTGACTGTCAGAATCAGTATATTTTAGATTTTATTGTATATACAGGTGCAACAACAGGAATTGGGTTCCACAATTTGGGAAAAAGTGATGACGTAGTGGAAACTCTTATGGTACCATATTTGGAACAGGGTCGTATCATATATGTCGATAACTGGTACTCCAACCCGGACCTGTTCTTCTGGCTTCACAGCCATGGAACAGCCACATGTGGCAGTGTTTGCAATTCAAAACATTTTTTTTTTCCCCCTTGTGACTAAAGGTTTGTTCATATTTCAAGTCAAGGCGGTTAAGGTCCATGGTGCCTGATTAACAAGGAACCACATTCCACTGGTCGCTGAAGCACATACGGAGTAGACAGTCCTAAAAGGTTTGGTAACACTGGCTGCATCAAGCTCTGGACCCTTTAGTTTGCCAAAAATGAACTCTGCAGCTGCTCACAATGTTCCATGAGATGACAGCCATTTAGTACCATCTGAAATGTTTTTACACCCCACAAATGCTGTTAACACTATCCCCAAGGTAGAATTCTCATTCACAGATGTCAATACATAAGATCTCAGGTATTTCTTTCACATGAATGACATGTGAAATTCATATTTGTTGCAGGTGACTGGAAACAGGTCACTGTTCTTCCAGAAAGGGGAGAAATGCTGCAACCTGTGCAGCATACCAGCTTACATTTACATCTCCCGCCAACATTCATAATTTAATAGTCACATAGTTCTTGAAGAAAGCAGGGCATAAAAAATTTCATTTTGAGTTTTGAGAAATTTATGGCATTTATCCCCCCCATGAACCATGGACCTTGCCGTTGGTGGGGAGGCTTGCGTGCCTCAGCGATACAGATGGCCGTAACGTAGGTGCAACCACAACGGAGGGGTATCTGTTGAGAGGCCAGACAAACGTGTGGTTCTTGAAGAGGGGCAGCAGCCTTTTCAGTAGTTGCAAGGGCAACAGTCTGGATGATTGACTGATCTGGCATTGTAACAATAACCAAAACAGCCTTGCTGTGCTGGTACTGCGAACGGCTGAAAGCAAGGGGAAACTACGGCTGTAATTTTTCCCGAGGGCATGCAGCTTTACTGTATGATTAAATGATGATGGCGTCCTCTTGGGTAAAATATTCCGGAGGTAAAATAGTCCCCCTTTCGAATCTCCGGGCGGAGACTACTCAAGAGGATGTCGTTATCAGGAGAAAGAAAACTGGCGTTCTACGGATCGGAGCGTGGAATGTCAGATCCCTTAATCGGGCAGGTAGGTTAGAAAATTTAAAAAGGGAAATGGATAGGTTGAAGTTAGATATAGTGGGAATTAGTGAAGTTCGGTGGCAGGAGGAACAAGACTTCTGGTCAGGTGACTACAGGGTTATAAACACAAAATCAAATAGGGGTAATGCAGGAGTAGGTTTAATAATCAATAGGAAAATAGGAATGCGGGTAAGCTACTACAAACAGCATAGTGAACACATTATTGTGGCCAAGATAGATACGAAGCCCACACCTACTACAGTAGTACAAGTTTATATGCCAACTAGCTCTGCAGATGACGAAGAAATTGAAGAAATGTATGATGAAATAAAAGAAATTATTCAAATAGTGAAGGGTGATGAAAATTTAATAGTCATAGGTGACAGGAATTCGGTAGTAGGAAAAGGGAGAGAAGGAAACATAGTAGGTGAATATGGATTGGGGGGTAAGAAATGAAACAGGAAGCCGCCTGGTAGAATTTTGCACAGAGCATAACTTAATCATAGCTAATACTCGGTTTAAGAATCATAAAAGAAGGTTGTATACATGGAAGAATCATGGAGATACTAAAAGGTATCAGATAGATTATATAATGGTAAGACAAAGATTTAGGAACCAGGTTTTAAATTGTAAGACATTTCCAGGGGCAGATGTGGACTCTGACCACAATCTAGTGGTTATGACCTGTAGTTTAAAACTGAAGAAACTGCAAAAAAGTGGGAATTTAAGGAAATGGGACCTGGATAAACTAAAAGAACCAGAGGTTGTACAGAGTTTCAGGGAAAGCGTAAGGGAGCAATTGACAGGAATGGGGGAAAGAAATACAATAGAAGAAAAATGGGTAGCTTTGAGGGATGAAGTAGTGAAGGCAGCAGAGGATCAAGTAGGTAAAAAGACGAGGGCTAGTAGAAATCCTTGGGTAACAGAAGAAATATTGAATTTAATTGATGAAAGGAGAAAATATAAAAATGCAGTAAATGAAGCAGGCAAAAAGGAATACAAACGTCTCAAAAATGAGATCAACAGGAAGTGCAAAATGGCTAAGCAGGGATGGCTAGAGGACAAATGTAAGGATGTAGAGGCTTATCTCACTAGGGGTAAGATAGATACTGCCTACAGGAAAATTAAAGAGACCTTTGGAGAAAAGAGAACCACTTGTATGAACATCAAGAGCTCAGATGGAAACCCAGTTCTAAGCAAAGAAGGGAAAGCAGAAAGGTGGAAGGAGTATATAGAGGGTCTATACAAGGGCGATGTACTTGATGACAATATTATGGAAATGGAAGAGGATGTGGATGAAGATGAAATGGGAGATACGATACTGCGTGAAGAGTTTGACACAGCACTGAAAGACCTGAGCCGAAACAAGGCCCCCGGAGTAGACAACATTCCACTGGAACTACTGACGGCCTTGGGAGAGCCAGTCCTGACAAAACTCTACCATCTGGTGAACAAGATGTATTAAACAGGTGAAATACCCGCAGACTTCAAGAAGAATATAATAATTCCAATCCCAGAGAAAGCAGGTGTCGACAGATCTGAAAATTACCGAACTATCAGTTTAATAAGCCACAGCTGCAAAATACTAACACGATTTCTTTACAGACAAATGGAAAAACTAGTAGAAGCCGACCTCGGGGAAGATCAGTTTGGATTCTGTAGAAATGTTGGAACACGGGAGGCAATACTGACCTTACGACTTATCTTAGAAGAAAGATTAAGAAAAGGCAAACCTACTTTTCTAGCATTCGTAGACTGAGAAAGCTTTTGACAATGTTGACTGGAATACTCTCTTTCAAATTCTAAAGGTGGCAGGGGTAAAATACAGGGAGCGAAAGGCTATTTACAATTTGTACAGAAACCAGATGGCAGTTATAAGAGGGACATGAAAGGGAAGCAGTTGTTGGGAAGGGAGTAAGACAGGGTTGTAGCCTCTCCCCGATGTTATTCAATCTCTATATAGAGCAAGCAGTAAAGGAAACAAAAGAAAAATTCGGGGTAGGTATTAAAATCCATGGAGAAGAAATAAAAACTTTGAGGTTCGCCGATGACATCGTAATTCTGTCAGAGACAGCAAAGGACTTGGAAGAGCAGTTGAATGGAATGGATAGTGTCTTGAAAGGAGGATATAAGATGAACATCAACAAAAGCAAAACGAGGATAATGGAATGTAAACGAATTAAGTCGGGTGATGCTGAGGGAATTAGATTAGGAAATGAGACACTTAAAGTAGTAAAGGAGTTTTGCTATTTGGGAAGCAAAATAACTGACGATGGTCGAAGTAGAGAGGATATAAGAGGTAGACTGACAATGGCAAGGAAAGCGTTTCTGAAGAAGAGACATTTGTTAACATCGAGTATAGATTTAAGTGTCAGGAAGTCGTTTCTGAAAGTATTTGTATGGAGTGTAGCCATATATGGAAGGGAAACATGGACGATAAATAGTTTGGACAAGAAGAGAATAGAAGCTTTCGAAATGTGGTGCTACAGAAGAATGCTGAAGAGATCACATAACTAATGAGGAAGTATTGAATAGGATTGGGGAGAAGAGAAGTTTGTGGCACAACTTGACCAGAAGAAGGGATCAGTTGGTAGGACATGTTCTGAGGCATCAAGGGATCACCAATTTAGTATTGGAGGGCACCGCGGAGGGTAAAAATCGTAGAGGGAGACCAACAGATGAATACACTAAGCAGATTCAGAAGGATGTAGGTTGCACTAGGTACTGGGAGATGAAGAAGCTTGCACAGGATAGAGTAGCATGGAGAGCTGCATCAAACCAGTCTCACGACTGAAGACCACCACAACAACAACATGTCATTTATGAACAGCGTGGATTCCTTGCAGCAGGCATTTTTCTCAGTGTGCACTTTGAAACGTCTTTATGCAACAAACCTCATTTCTGCTTTCTGTTGTGGCTTTCACTGACAATCCTGCTACTGTATTCACTATACAATATCAAAAATTACATGACAATATAAACTACAACCAAAAACTATATCTTCAAAATTCAATAGTTTTCTGTCCCGCTACTCAACCAGTAAATGATGTAATTTTCACATGTTTGCTTTCTATCAATTTACTTTTAAGACAAGTGCTGATAAAGTGCATAAGAAGAATGAGAATGCAGCAAGCTCTATTGTTGTGAGTTAAATCAGCACAACAGAGCACAAAAGGTCATTGTCTTCGATTATTCTAATTATAACCAAACTTAAATTAGCTTGATGTTTTTCCAGAGTGTGTATTAGTATAAAAATACAAACTCAATACAGCAAAGTAAGCTTTTAATAAACTAGACAAAAACTGGTAAGTTCTTTCACACACAACTTCTTTAAATGCTTGCAGAGGTTGATGTGGAGGGTAAAAGAAGTGAGCTCTGTCCCTTATCTGGAGTGCCACAGGGAGAGAAGCACTGCCTTCAAGCAAAGCAGTCATCTCATATTTTCTAACTGCACAAAAATTAGTACAAGTATTTTCAATTCTTTGCATCAAGTGTGTACGAAACTACAAGTAACAAATGAGAGAGAAAAAAAAGAGGAAGAACAGAAAAAAAGAGCACAGTTAACTAAAAAACAGCAGTCATCAATAGCTGCTACAATTTAGTACTGTTTCACAGGGTTGTTACATTGTTAACATTTTAGTGAAGGAAGATGAAACACACTCCATTTCAGAATACGCTGTTGATGTGGCATGAAAAATGGGCAGACAGTGTAATCTACTATACTAAGTTAATTTTATGATGCAATTTGAACACTGCCATGCCAAAAGTTTTGCAAATCTGTAGACTCTATTCAATTATGAGGAAGAAGTTTTCATTCACAGTCTCGGCGTAAAAGTATACGAGACATAAGTACAAGCCATTCTGAATCAACACTTCTCTTTCAGGCAACCAATCAACTGTTTTCAAAATTTAACCAGAGCCATTTAACACAGACCTCCCTTGAAGTCCCTCAGTGCCTCTCGTAGCTCAGGGACAGTCTTGAGGCACTGCACTGTTGCATTCATGTAACAAGTATTGCCAAGATTAGTCAGACCTGCAGGCAAGTCGAGCTGAAATGAAAGAATGTCAATCTGTATCAATATAAATGCCTTTAAAACATGAAATTAAAAAGTATAAAATAATAATGGAGTTTTCAGTCTCCTGTTACACCACAGCAAAAAATATTTTTCACATAAATTATAAATTAATTCTTATGAATGAAAATGCGACAGTGGCTGATCTACAGTTGTCACAAGTACAAACCTGTTCTACCAAGTGATGCTAGATGAATTCTTTAATATAATAAATTTATTATGACTATCAAAATTAAAATAACATTTACATAATAGCAGTATTTGAAATAAGAAGTGCTGGACAAGAAACACCTATCTACTATGCACAGAACAAAGAACTACCACAACTGCATGCTGAACATAATTATATGGCTAAAGTGCAGTTTCTTCTTTTTTTCCCCTTTCAGAGTACAGTGTAGAGATGAAACTGAACCAATTAGTTACATATTCTTCCAGTCTGATAAAATACTAACCACAGACAGTGTTAGTGCCTTTGGGTATAAAGAAAAAGTTACACGTCTTTAACTGTGCACAGTTATACTGTTATTGGTTACACCCCTCTTCCCCCCAGCCACCCCAGCATAAAAGCCACTCAAGTTTATATATTTTTCACAGCAATGTAGACTGCAGCATTTACTTTTGAATGAAGTTCTTCACCACAGTATTTTTAACAATGGAGCTTAATGTTCTGTTTCATTTTTTCATAGCCTGGCCACAGAACACTTTTTTTTTTTTTTTTTTTTGGGGGGGGGGGGGGTCATGCACATCAAATATTCTCCCATGTTGCACCTTTCTTTTATTTCTGGCTTTTGATGACAAACTCATCTTCGGTCTACAATAAATACCAAACAAAACTGAAATTTCATTTTCACTTCTACCATAAACAATAAATATTGTCCATGCATATCTTTTTCTGCTCAGTTTAAATTGTTTGGTAAACAAGAAGCCCAATGGGTAAGCCATTTTGTCATTTGTAGAGCTTTCAGAACCAATTCACAATTAATGGTGGCTACATAGGCATAAGCAATCCTCTTGAGACAGTGATGAACATATTAGAGACTTGAAAGACTGCCTCCATTCCTCAAATGTATTAAAAGAGAAATTGACACACAGAAAAAACTGTAAAACTATGAGATTATTGCTCGATTCGGAATTTGTGATTTCTTGATTTAAGATGAATAGCGATGAAGATAGGGTGAAATCACCCACAAGGAAGGGAACTAGAAACGTGTGTTTACCGTTTATGTTGGTAAGAAACATATGTCTGGATTCGTCCTGTGAAAGCTAATTGTTTCAAAGCCTTCTGTTGGACCTGGAAATGGGAATTTAGTGTGGTACACGGAGGCAACACCGACTTATCTCAGCATGCAAAAACTACAGGTAAACTATAAGAGAATTTTGTAGAACCATTGTATTATTTTGTTTTCTGCAATTTAAAATTATGTTACTATGAATTTAATGTAGTAATCAATATCTTTTAACTTCATTAGGCCATATAAACAAGGAAAAAGACAAAGGAGTCTTCCAAAATTTCCAGCTTCTTTTCTGCTAATGGTAGCTCCACCACAAGTGGATCACAAAGAGCTGCTGCAGCAGAACTAACATTTGGGTATCACACAGCGAAACATAATCCCAGCTTGGGCTGCAAAGTTAAAATCATGAAGGATGTATTCAGTGATTCTAGTTTTAAAAAAATGTTTTGTGAGTGCACTAAAGCTGAAGCAATAGTGAAAGAAGTTTTGGCTACAAAAAACGTTTCACATTTTGTGACATTTTAACCAATCACAAGAAGCCAAATAAATTTTTCTCTATAGCAACTGATGCTTCAAACCATACAAACAGGAAGATGTTTCCTACTGTTCTGAGGTATTTTGATCCCGAAAATGGAATTCAAACTAAATTTCTGGATTTTATAGAAGAGAGCTGTGAAATAAGCAATGTCTATTCATAATCTGTTAAAACATTCATTGGAGACCCACAAACTTGATAGAAACAACTGTAGTGCTTTTTATACTGATAATGTCAACATTAATTTTGGAAAGCATAATTCAGTACTTAAAAAGTTAAATGGTGATGACAAACAAATATTCAATGCAAACTGTTTGAATCATATTTTGCACAATATAATGAAACATGCCTGTCGTACTCTACATGTTGATCTTGAAAATTTTGGTCCTAAAATTACATGGTCACTTCTCCATTTCTGCAAAGAGAAGAGAAAATCTAACATGTTTTTTTGAATTTGTAGATGTAGAAGGGAGTGAAATTCTCCTACATGTACCTACTAGATGGCTTTCTGTAACAGAAGCAGTACATAGAATCATTACAAATTGGGAACCCATTACAAGTTATATGACAAGTGCTGCTGATTGTCCTAAAGCTCCTAAAGCGCTAAAGACATTTTCAAAATAATCTGATGACACTGAAAAAGAGTTAACTTTCGAAATTTATTTAACTTTTTCTCCCATGCTGGTGCAGTTGTCTTTAGATTGTTCTAAGTTTTCAGAGCGCTCTGATGTTACTATAATGGTAACTTTTGAGGCAATCAACACTTTGATCAGTAAAATTGAGCAAGGAATGAGTGACATATTTTGGTAGTCGCACATAAAAATTTCTAAATAAGTTAACTTCTTCCATAACCAGAAAACGCATTGAAGATAATCATATGGAATTTTATGTGTCACTGAAAGCATATTGATCCAGAATTTCGAATTTGAAGGTCAACTGCCAATGTCAATTGAGTCTTGGATACCTCTTTGTCTAAGTTATGAGGTAAAATTTAAGCATCTTCAAGGAATAATGGACTCAGTGCAGATAGATGATGTAAATGAAGATCTGCATCTACATCTATGTGATTATTCTGCTATTCACAATAAAGTGCCTGGCAGAGGGTTCAATGAACCACTTTCATGCAGTCTCTCTACCGTTCCATTCTCGAATGGCACACGGGAAAAATGAGCACTTCATTTATTCTGTGCGAGCCCTGATTTCTCTTATTTTATCGTGCTGATCATTTTTCCTATGTAGGTGGGTTCCAACGGAATGTTTTCGCAAACGGAGGAGAAAACTAGTGATTGAAATTCCATGGAAGATCCCATCGCAACGAAAAACGCCTTTGTTTTAATGATTTTCACTCTAATTCACCTATCATGTCTGTGACACTATCTCCCCTATTTTGCGATAATACAAAACGAGCTGCTCTTCTTTGTACCTTCTCAATGCCATCCGTCAGTCCCACCTGATGGGGATCCCACACCGCACAGCAATACTCCAGAATAGGGCGGACAAGCATGTAGGCAGTCTCTTTGGTAGACCTGTTGCACCTTCTAAGTGTTCTGCCAATGAACCGCAGTCTTTGGTTTGCTCTACCCATAATATTATCTATGTGATTGTTCCAATTTAGGTTATTTGTAATTATAATCCCTAAGAATTTAGTTGAATTTACAGCCTTCAGATTTGTGTGACTTATCACGTAATCAAAATTTAGCTGATTTCTTTTAGTACTCATGTGAATAACTTCACACTTCTCTTTTATTCAGGTTCAATTGCCACTTTTCACACCATACAGATATCTTATCTAAATCATTTTGCAAGTCGTTTTGATCATCTGACGACTTTACAAGACAGTAAATGACAGCATCATCTGCAAACAATCTAAGACGGCTACTCAGATCGTCTCCTATGTCGTTAATGTAGATCAGGAACAATAAAGGGCCCATAACACTTCCTTGGGGAATGCCGGATATTACTTCTGTTTTACTCGATGACTTTCCGCCATTACTACTAACTGTGACCTTCTGACAGGAAATCACGAATTCAGTCGCACAACTGAGGTGATACTCCGTAGGCACGCAGTTTGGTTAGAAGACGCTTGTGAGGAATGGTGTCGAAAGTCTTCTAGAAATCTAAAAATATGGAATCAATTTGACACCCCCAGTCAATAGCACTTATTACCTAGTTGTGTTTAACAAGAACAATATTTTCTGAATCTGTGCTGACTATATGTCAATAAATCATTTTCTTCGAGTTCCTTGGTAATGTTCAAATACAGTGTATGTTCCAAAACCCTACTGCAAATCGATGTTAGTGATATAGACCTGTAATTCAGCAGATTACTCCTACTTCCCTTTTTGGGTATTGGTGCGACTTGAGCAATTTTCGAGTCTTTAGGTACATTCTATGTTTCTCATCTTTAAAGTTGTTCTTGATTGGAATTCAGGAATATTTACTTTGTCTTCTTTGGTGAAGGAGTTTTGGAAAACCGTGTTTAATAACTCTTCTTTAGTGGCACAGTCATTAGTGACTTCACTGTTGTTATCATGCAGTGAAGGTATTTACTGCGTCTTGCCACTGGTGTGCTTTATGTATGACCAGAATCTCTTTGGGTTTTCTGCCCGATTTCAAGACAAAAGTTCATTGTGGAAATTATTAAAAGCATCTCGCATTGAAGTACAAACTTCTGTAAAACTTTGCCAATTTTGGGAATTTTGTATTCTTTTAAATTTGGCATGCTTTTTTTGTTGCTTCTACAACAACGATCTGATCCATTTTGTGTACCATGGGGGATCTGTACCATCACTTATTAATTTATGTGGTATGTATCTCTCAATTGCTGTTGGTGCTATCTTTTCAAAAACATTCCACAACTTTTCTACACTTACATGATCAGATCAGAAGGAGCGAAGACTGCCTCTTAAAAAGGGGTTAGGAGCATTTTTATCAGCTTTTTTTAAATAGATATACTTTGCGTTGTTTTTTTTATGTTTGTAGGTGTAACGGTATTCAGCCTAGCAGCAACTGCCTTGTGGTTGCTAATCCACGTATTCGTCACAACACTCAATATTTGTCCAGGATTATTTGTTGCTAATAGGTCAAGTATGCTTTCACAACCATTTACGCTTTGAGTGGACTCATGATCTAATTGCTCAAAATAATTTTCTGAGAAAGCATTCAGTACAATTTCGGATGATGTTTTATGCCTGCCACCGGCTTTAAACTTATAATTTTTCCAGTCTGTTAAGGGTAGATTGAAGTCACCACTGACTATAATTGTATGAGCGGGGTACTTATTTGAAATGAGACTAAAGTTTTCTTTGAACTGTTCAGCACCTATGTCTTCTGAGTTGCGGGAGGGGGGAGGGAGATCGGTAAAACAATCCAGTTAATAGTTTAGTCTGATTGTCAGGTACAACCACTACCGATACTATTTCACATAAACTATCTATTTCAATTTTGCTACAAGGCAAACTACCTCTGACAGCAATAAATACTCCACCACCAACTGTATTCAATCTATTCTTTCTGAACATTGTTAGATCGTTGGAAAAAATTTCGGCTGAACTTATTTCCGGCTTTAGCCAGCTCTCTGTGCTTACAACTACTTGAGCTTCAGTGCTTTCTATTAGGGTTTGGAGCTCTGGCTCTTTCCCAACACAGCTATGACAATTTACAACTACAATACCAATCATTTCTACAACTACTTTACTGTGTTTTACCTGCCTACTTTTAGACGGACGCCCCTTCTGTGGTTCCCCGAGACCCTCTAACCTAAAAAATCTGCTCATTCCCATCCACACAGCCCCCACTACCTGTGTAGCCGCCTCCTGTGTGTAGTGGACTGCTGACCTATTAAGCGGAACCCGGAAACCCATCACCCGATGGCACAGAAGTTAAGGAATCTGCAGCCTACACGGTCACAGAACCGCCTGAGCCTCTGATTCAGACCCTCCACTCAGCTTTGCACCAAAGGATCACAGTCGGTTCTATCAACAATGTTGCAGATGGTGAGCTCTGCCTTAATCTCGGAAGCACGAAACCAGACAGAATCTGCTCCAATCCAAAGTGACACACGCCATTGGTATTGACATGAGCCACCACCTGCAGTTGGCTGCACCCTATACTCTTCATGGCATCCAGAAGCACCCTTTCCACATCCAGAATGACTCCCCTGGATTGCACACTGGCTTCCTTACCCTCCTTGGCAGCCATGTTCCTAAGGGGCCCCATTACACGCCTAACGTTGGAGCTCCCAATTACCAGCAAACCCACCCTCTGTGAATGCCCAGACCTTGCGGGCCAAGAAGCTTCCTCTGGAACAGGGTGGACAACTGCATCTGGCTCAGAGACATCAGCAGCCACAGATAATGCCCGAAACCTGTTCATCAAACGAACCAGAGAGGCTCTATGATTGGCCCCTCGGAAAGTTTTTTGCTGCCTGCCAGACTGGATCGATCTCCCATTCAACTATGGGTGAGAGGGTCAACCTCAGTGCAGGTAGTACCCAGGGAGGGTCACAGCAGTGGACCGATCAGAGGACACTTGGGATGTGCTCGAAGTCCCTCGCATCCCCACGTCCGATCCCCCACAGTGATGCCCCTGGGCAGCAGCCTCAAGCTGTGTGACGGAAGCCATTGCAGCCTGAAGCTATGAGCGAAAGGTCGCCAGCTCAGCTCGCATCTGTACACAACAATCACAGTTCCTATCCATTACTGCAGTCGCTCCTGTTCAAAGCTCGTAAAAATATGTAACAAGCGAATGATGTACTCGCCTTTTTAGAAGCAGAAACTAGCGGTGCGTCCTCGCTGATAGTCTAACTGTTTGTATGAGGAATTTCGTAATGTAAAGAATGTTTTGAAACAAAGCATATCTATAGAAGGCAATGCAAACAGAATGTTGTTTAATGTTTGCTGCATCTTGAGAGCCAAAAATGTTCAGGTTCCCAACTTGCTGAAAGTAGTTGGGTTTATATTACGCAATTCTGGTTCAAATGCTAAGGCAGAAAGAATTTTTTCCCTAATGAACCATAAACGGACAGAGGTGTGCAACAAATGTACCACTGAGCTTATAAAAGCAGAACTGCAAGTAGCTGTGAATTTTAATTTTAAGTGTAAAGGATTATTTACCTACGTAAAATCAAATGAATCTTTGCAAAAATAAGCAAAGTCTGTAAATAAATACAAGCAATAATGTAAAATAAAACACGTATGTATATTTTTAATATATTTCTTTGTAGAAAACACTATTTGAATTGTTATTTTGTGGCATTCCTACTCCATCTCTTATCATCTCTGTAAAAAGTTGGCAACCCTAGTCCAGACAGCCATGTTCACCACACTGAGCTCTGCAAGTTGCTCCTTCACTCTAATCTGAAACTTTTTTTGTGATTTACATAGAGATGTCCAGCTGGAAATAGAACAAGAAAATTTAAGGCTGCAGATTATGAAGGAGAGAGAGAGAGAGAGAGTAGAGTTTATATGCATGCTGCACCATGAATAACTGTTGTCAGATGGCTACAAGTGGTTTCCTAGCCTCTGCACAGTAGCTGTTTTTATTTGCAATTATCTGTGCGTTACTGTCTATAAAAATGGTTCAAATGGCTCTGAGCACTATGGGACTTAACATCTATGGTCGTAAGTCCCCTAGAACTTAGAACTACTTAAACCTAACTAACCTAAGGACATCACACAACACCCAGTCATCACGAGGCAGAGAAAATTCCTGACCCCGCCAGGAACTGAACCCGGGAACCCGGGCGTGGGAAGCGAGAACGCTACCGCATGACCACGAGCTGCGGACTACTGTCTATACTCTACAGAATATTTCTGCTCTCTTTAGTATCACAGAAACTGCAACTGCTGTGTTCAGATGCAAGTTGAGCTGGTGACGCTTCGCTCACAGCTCCAGGCGGTGGTGGCTTTGGTCACGAAGCTCTCTCTCTCTCTCTCTCTCTGCCTGTGTGTGTGTGTGTGTGTGTGTGTGTGTGTGGGGGGGGGGGGGGGGGGTGTGTGTGGGGGGGGGGGAGTGTGGGGGGGGGGGGGGGGGGGGGGGGAGCGGACGCATCTGAAGGACATACACCATGTCCCATGTGTTCCCTGATTGGTTCACTAACATGGGCGCTCCGAGTACTGCACACACTGGTGTTGACCATCTGTAATATTGTTGACTGAACTGACTGTAATCCATCGGTACAGGGCCAGTATAGGATCTGAGTCAGAGGCTCAGGTGGTTCTGCGACCATGTAAGCTGGTGACTCCTCGACTTGCACTGTAGGGAGGTGGTTTCCAGGTTCCACTGAATAGTTTAGGGATTCACTACACACACATGAAATGGCTACACTTCTAGGGCTGGGTGGGGGGGGGGGGGGGGGGGGGGGGACTGTGTCAAGGGGTTTGAGAAGTTTTTTTAGGTTAGAGTATCTCAGGAAACTACAGGAAGGGCATCAGTGTAAAAAGGTGCAATGCAGACACAGGAAGATAGACGTAGCAACAATCAATTTAGTTGTAATTTGTCACAGCTGTATTGTAAAGAAACAGAATTCCAAGTTCTAATAGAAAGTACTGAAGCTCAAAATCATTATAGTCATGGAAAGCTGGCTAATGCTGGAAATACGTTAAGCCGAAATTTTTACGAGGGAGCTAACTGTATCCAGAAAGAATTGGTAATGGAGTGTTTACTGCTGATAGAAACAGTTTACCTCACAATGAAGTTTAAGTAGATAGTTCCTGTGAGCCAGTATAGGTAAGGTTATATTTCACAAGTGGAATAAATTAATAATTAGTTCCTTTTGTCAACCCCCAGATTCATATGTTTATAGTTGCTGGATAATTAAGAGAAAACTGGAGTACCATTTCAAATAGGTACCCCACTCATGCAATTACAGCTCGTTGGAACTTCAATCTACCCTCAATTTGTTGGCAACCATCTGTATTCAAAGCCAGTGGTACGTATAAAACAGACAGAAATTGCACTAAATGCCCCAAATTATTTCCAGAAATTAGTTAAGAAACCCACTCAAAGTCGGAAAACACAGTTGACCGATTAGCAAAAAATAATCCTGAGCAAATAGTGAGCATCTCAAAAGAAACAGGGATTAATGACCACTAGGTGGTTGTACAAGACTGAATACCGTAACATCCAAAATCACCAAAAATATAAGCAGACTTTAAAAAGTAAACAAAAATTAACTTGACATCTTCCTAAGAAAGAGTCTCCACTCCTTGCAATTTGACTAAGTAAGTGTAAACCAGATATAGTTTAAATTTAAAGAAATAGTATCCACAACAACAGAGATATACTACATTAATTAATAAGAAATAGTATTGACCCCATGATACAAAAAACAGGTCAGAACACTAATGCAGAAGCAACAAAAAGAGCACGCCAAATAGAAAAGAACACAAAACCCCCAAGATTGGGGAAGTTTTACAGAAGCTCTAAATTTAGCATTAAATTCAATGTGAGATGCTTTTAATAATTTCCACAATGAAACTCTCTTGAAACATGGCAAAAAAATTAAAACCAAAGAGATTCTTGTCATATGTGAGGTGCACCAGCAATGGCACTCAATCAATACCTTCATTGCTCAATAACAATGGTAATCCAGAATGAGATTTTCACAATGGTAATGTTACTTATGACAAAGCCACTAAAGAAGATCTACTAAACATTGTTTTCTGAAAATCTTTCATCAAAGACGACGACATTAATATTCTAGAATTTGAACTAAAAACAATAGACAACATGAGTAACTTAGAAGAAGTAGCTATCCTCAGTGTAGCGAAGCAGCTTAAATCACTTAATAAAGGCAAGACGTCTGGTAAAAATTTTATACCAGTCATGTTCGTTTCAGAGTATAGTTTCATACTCAGCAATAATATAACGACTCACTCATTGAAAGTTCCGTACTAACAGACTGGAAAGTTGCACAGGTCACACCAATACTCAAGAAAAGAAATAGGAGTAATCTGCTGAATTACAGACCTATATCACTAACATTAATTTGCAATATGATTTTGGAACATGTATAGTATATGAACATCCTGAATTCTCTCTCAAGAAACCAATTTATTGATAAACTACTAACAAGCATTCAGGAAATATCGTTCTTGAGAAATACAACTAGATCTTTACTGTCACAAAGTAATGAGTGATATCAACAGCAGGTGTCAAATTGATTACATATTTTTTGATTTCCAAAAGGCTTTTGACAATGTCCCTCGCAAGCAACTTCTAATCGAACTGTGTGCCTATGGAGTATCATCTCAGTTGTGCAACAGGATTCGTTACCACCTGTCACAAAGGTCAAACTTCGTAGTAACCGATGGAAAGTCATAGAGTAAAACAGAAGTAATATCTGGCATACCCCAAGGAACTGTTATATGCATTCTGCCATTCCCACTCCACATGAACAATTCAGGAGACAATCTGAGCATACCTCAGATTGTTTGCAGATGGTGCTATCATTTACTGCCTTGTAAGGTCATCAGGTGATCAAAACCAATTGCGAAATGATTTTGAGAAAATATCTGTATGGTGCAAAGAGAAGCAACTGACTAAATAGTAAACAGCCTGAAGTAATCTTCATTAATAACAAAAGGAATACGCTAAATTTTTGTTTCACAATAAATCACACAAATTCAAAGGCTGTAAATTCAATTGATGCATAGGGAATACAATTACCAGAAACTTAAATTTGCACACTCACATAGATAATGTTATGGAGGAAGAAAATCAAAAACTGATTTATTGGCAGAACACTCAGAAAATGCAACAGGTCTACTAAAGAAACTGTCTACACTACACTTGTCAACCCTTTTCTGTTGCTAAGTGGTGTGGGATCCACATCAGATAGGATTGACGGAGAACATCCAAAAAAGTTTGTATAAGGGCAGCTATTTTTATATTATCATGAATTAGGGAGAGAGCGGGCCACGGATATGTTATGTGAATTGGGGTGGCAATCATAAAAACAGAGGCCTTTTCGCTGCAGAAAGATCTTCTCATGAAGTTTCAATCACCAATTTTTTCCTCAAGAGTATGAAAATAATTCGTCATTCACCTACACAGGGACAAATTATCATCATAATAAAATACAAGTAATCAGAACTCACATGCAAAGATTTTAGTGTTCATTTTTGCTGCATGCTTTTGGATAGTGAAGGTAGAGAAACAGTTTTAAGATGATTCGATGAACCCTCTCTGCCAAGACTCTTAACCTTGAATTGCAGAATAAACGTGTATATGTAGATACTGCACTCATCCTGACAACAATCTAGTACCCTCATGGCGAGCATAGTGTGAGCTCTTTTGATAGGAGAGTTGTGGAGAACCTTATAAACTACAGTCATAGTCAAGCTGTAAGAGAACAAAGGCTCTGTAAACAACAGAGAGGACACACCCTGCCAGTAAGGCACAATGTTGGTTAACTGGATGGCTGGCACGTGGTTAACTGGATGGTTGGTGGGTGGGTTGTGGGAGTTAAAGAAATAAACAGCAGGCTCTTCATTCCATTGTCTCTCATATCTGACCTAACTGACCCAATGCAATTATAAGATAGTAGCAGGATAAATAATTCCTTATAGCTGGGCAGAGAGGAGATCTAAAACCCTAATAGTGGAAAGGCTGAGAAATGTAATGAACATCAATATGACCAACAATAGTAAAATAAGGTGAGAGAGATAGTCAGGTCAGTAGCTGGGTGGTTCAAAATGGAGCAAGGGGTGTCCCTGACACAACCATCGTACCCTCCATTTGTTATAATCAATATGCTGAAGACGGGAATAGAACTGCTCACTCAGAGGAAGCAAAGAAACCTGTTCAACTGTACTTTATCACTTAGTGTCCATATAAGGAAACACTAAAGATCTCACCTTCAGAGTATTGTATGAAGAGGCAATCCTAAGAAAGTAAATGGTAGACTCCACGTAAACAATTAAAAACAGAATAAAAGAAGTACAACTAAGGCAGCCAGCACAGGAAGTATGGGTGAGGACCCACAGACCCCTTCCTGGGCCCAGTGTGTGGCGACAGACCCCCAACCACATCGCCCCTGCAATGAAAGCTGGTTAAACTGTTGGATATGAGAATAAAAATTATTTTCTGAAGAAAGGAAGCTGTCCATATGGGATGGTGAATTCCTTCAGTGGGGAATCAATGCAAGAACACCATGCAGCTGTTGTCTCTTTTAATAACAAGAACTTTGTTAGAGGGGGCAGTAGCCCACAAGATATTGTTCCATCTCAGAGTAAGTGGAGGTCTTATCTGCATCCACAGACCTGCACCCACCATTGTGAAAGCAAATGTTGCATGGGTAATCGTTTCTCTGGTCGAACAGTCTGCCATTTCATTCACCAGGATACCCACATGGCTTGGGTCCAAGACAAAGACACGAGAGTATGATTAAAGTCAGAGAGAATATTATAAACAGTAGATATCACAGAGTGACACGAATAACATTGATCACTAGCCTGGTCACGGTCCACTGAGTCACTACAAATTAAGGAAGGCCTGTTTAATAAAACATATGGTTCTGCCAATGCCCACCAGCTCCACCTTAAAACACAGTGTAATTTTAAAGTAGCCAGTGTAAGTGATGATAGCACCATGACAGTTCTGGAGAACTGAGAAAAACAGCCACCAAAAGATCTTGAGGATGACTGATATTTTAGGTCCTTGAAAGGTCAGGGTACATGCAAGCAGATTCTAGGGGAGGTATGTGTGGGTGTGGGGGGTGTTAGGTAGAGGTCCTGGCATAGTCTCAATGCCCATTCTAAATGAGAAACCCGAGGCTGAGAGTAAGGGGATAGGCACCCCCAGCATGAAAAATAAATTCACCCCTTTGAACTGGTGTTCAACCATGGCCACATGTTGGGATATGCACAAAATGCAAAAACTGTCAACATGCATCATCATCATCATCATCATCATCATCATCATCATCATCATCATCATCATCATCATCTATGAGATAAGGAAGAGTGTAACCTCAGCACAGAGCCCTGAGGGACCCCATTTACTTGGACACTTGGGAAACGGAGTAATTTTCCAACTGCAGCCCACAATGATTGAAGGGATAAAAACTGACAAGTAGAAATCACCAGGGAGGCTCAGAAGCCCCACTCATGGAGGGTAACTAAAATGTGAGGGCACCAAGTTGTAATGTATGCCTTATGTGAATCAAAAAGACTGCAATGAAATGTTGACATTGGGGGACAATCTGCCAGATTGCTGGTTTCAACCAAGAACCCAGAACCCAGAATATCTGTTGAGGATTGTACCTCCTGGAAACCAACTGATAGGGAGACAAAAGGTTAACTCAATGTCCCCTTTTCAAGATTATTTCATTTTGAAAGAATGTTCAAGTGACCTTTCTGAAACGTGTTTTATTCACAGTAGCAATTTTCTTTTAAAACCAGAAACAGTATAAAAAAGTCCCAAACTGTGAGATCTTTTATTAAATGTTTTTACAACATCCATAATGTCACTTATTTTGGCACATTCTGCCAGCAGATTAGTGCTGTGTATGATGCAATTTATCACTCGTGTTTCCTACTGCTTATCAGCTTCCGTCACTTTTTTTTATCAAAGCAAGGTAAAAAAGACAGACATTGAGTCAGTTTGTGTTTCAATAAAAAAAGTTTTTTTTTCCACTATGGGTTGGAAATGTAAATGCCGTGTGTCTAGGGCCTCCCGTCGGGTAGACCGTTCGCCTGGTGCAAGTCTTTCGAGTTGACGCCACTTGGGCAACTTGCGTGTCGATGGGGATGAAATGATGATGAAAGACACACAACACCCAGTCATCACGAGGCAGGGAAAATCCCTGGCCCCGCCGGGAATCGAACCCGGGAGCCCGTGCGCGGGAAGCGAGAACGCTACCGCAAGACCACGAGCTGCAGACTTCACTATGGGTTGAAGCACAGGCATAGGGCCAATTTTTGTTTTGAGGATCTTAACTCCTCCACAACCAATTTGCTCCCACTAATTTTGTCCTGCCACAATGCCAAAGAGACTTTGACACTAATAACACAATGCACACATGCCCTGCTTGGCACGTGCATCGGTAACAAATGAGCAATATTAGAAGAGAGGTGCAGAGGGAACTGCTGGTTGACAGTGCCTGTGGGCAAGCAGTATCAGTGTCTGCACCTATGTTACCTAATTTACCCATTCCAGCTTTGGAATGATAGGTGAACTGATTGTTAGGATGACAGTGGTAGTCTCCTGCAGCATACCATTCGATCTTCTCACAACATTTCCAAATTCTGTTCTCTCTCCCATTTCCCATTCTTTTTGCTGTTCAAGAGTGTCCAACTCCATGATGTCTCTACAGCTAATTACGGTCTTTTTATAGTTGACTGTATTGGTTTCCCGTCTACTGCTGCCACATTCTAACTTCTTAGAGTGCAGATGTGTAGTTTTCTTGGCAAAACCTAGCAGCCTCATCTAAGAAAGACCCCTCTTCACACTATCATGGCAAAGGCATTCTGACAACACTGTGACATGTTTAATTTTGCTAATGCAATTCCAGGGAGATTACACCATGTCTTCTTAGTTCTGTGGTGTGGTGTGGTGGTTGGTGATCTTTGAAGGCTCATGACTAGCACTGGGACATTTGAAGTTTCATTTGCAAGGATTACATTAATTAGTACTTGTTCCATAGATCATGAATACGACACTTCGTACTGATGTGGAACGTGTCAGGTTAATAAAAGGTGTATATACAAGATATTACATTAGACAAAATATTACATGACACTCAAATATTTATTTATTTATTTTTTGGAAATTACCCACTTTTTTATCCAAAAATTCCTCTAATGAGCAGGAGTTGCCATTAAGAAATTCTTTTAATTTCCTTTTAAATGCTATATGGCTATCTGTCAGACTTTTGGTGCTATTAGGTGAGTGACCAAAGACTTTTGTGGCAGCATAATTTACCCCCTTCTGAGCCAAAGTTAGATTTAACCTTGCGTAGTGAAGATCATCTTTCCTCCTAGGATCCATCTAAGTTCTCAAGAATGGCTGGAGATCTATACAATCCACTCAGACAGTGTCCCACTTGTCTGGATATGGTTTATACAACTGACATGTGGACGAGTGTCCACCGCCCCCCCCCCCCCCCCCCGAAGTTGCCTGCTAACAAACATTTTACTACCTGAGGTGGCATCAATTCCATTGGCATATACAGCATTCTCTGACCCCCCCCCCCCCCTTTTCACAAACGCACGCACGAGCGCTCTCTCTCTCTCTCTCTCTCTCTCTCTCTCCCTCACACACACACACACACACACACACACACACACACACACACACACACACACACACACACACACACACACAAGCACGCGCGCGCGCGCACACACACACACAAACAAACAAGTGCATGAGTGATGTGTACCATGACTTGGGCAGTTAAGCTGAAACTCTAAACACACAACATCCCATCTTCACAGTTCACGCTGGTCACTAAAGCATGACCTGACTTAATACCGCCAAAAATCCTTATGTTTGCTGTGCACGTCTGCCCATCTTTGGCTGAGTTCAAGGGAGAGTGTATACAATAGTTAAAAGGTTACACTTGCAGCACAGAAAATAAAACAGCACTGCAACAGTTCAGAGTTCTGTATTTGGTATTACATGCTCACAAAAGTTTTATGCCTTCTAGGGAGATTGGATGATTATCTGTTTATCAGACAACATTAAAGACTCCAGTAAATAATTGTAAATTCCCTTGATCAGAATAGGTCTTATGTTTTGAATTGTGTCTTCATTTCTTGTGGCAACACAGAAACAAAACAATTTTCCCCATTTCTTTTCACCATAATTCCTGGAGCATTGTTTCTCTAAAACACCCTCACAGTGAATTTACTACAAGAATTCACACTTCATCAATACCTGTTTCACTGACTTTTTAACATTCCTCTCCAAGGTTCAAATAACAAACTCCTAAACTCTAAATAATTAATGGAAAATCTCATATAAAGATGTGAAACAAATACTAACAAAGAGAGAGAGGGGCTGGCCAGTACTTACCTCAGCTCAGTGCAGCCAATAGATACACAAAAAAAACAACCAAAAATTTACATTCCTAGCTTTCGGAATAAATGTTCCTTCATCAGGGAGGAGAGAGGGGAAAGAAAGAGAAGAAGGGAAAGTGGATTTAGTTACTCACAACCCAGGTTATGAAGCAACAGGGAAAGGAAAACAGGGAGGGTAGCAAGGATGGAGGCATGGCTGTCAGAGGGAAGCCAAAGATATTCTATTGTAAGTACTGTGCCAGCTTCAAACCAAAGAGGATGCATACAGAAGTAAAGAGGTATATAGTATAAAAATGTAGGATGAAAAGATGCATGAATGGCTAAAGAGGAAAGGAAAAGAGGAGAAGACTGAAGAGTAAATGGGAGTGAGGTAGTTTAACGTAGATTCAGTCCAGGGGGATGGCGGGATGAAAGTATGTGTTGGAGTGCAAGTTCCCATCTGCGCAGTTCAGAGGGACTGGTGTTGGGTGGGAGAAGCCAAATGGCACATACGGTGTAGCAGGTTCCTAGGTCCCTAGAATTATGCTGGAGGGCATGCTCCGCTACTGGGTATTGGACGTCTCCTAGGCGGACAGTTCGTCTGTGTCCATTCATGCGCTCAGCCAGTTTAGTTGCTGTCATACCAATGTAGAAGGCTGTGCAGTGCAGGCATGTCAGCTGAAAAATGACATGTATAGTTTCACACGTGGCCTTGCCTTGAATTGTGTATGTTTTACCAGTAGTGGGGCTGGAGTAGGTGGTTGTGGGGGGATGCATGGGGCAGGTTTTGCAGCGGGGTCGGTTACAGGGGTAGGAACCGCTGGGTAGAGAAATTCAGTCAATAGAGGCAAAAAGAAAACAATTTATAATATGACTACTGCTTAATGAATCACAAAAGGGCAAAGGTATTCATATTCCTGTACTGATTCTTCATGAACAGAATTGAAGTATACAATACACTAAAAAAAGCAATTTGGTTGTACTGTTCCAGTTGAGCAAATTCTCGCAAGACGACAAAGTAAAGATACAAATTGCCAACTCTGTATTTCTGAACAAATGAAAAGGATTTTATGAAGTCAATACTATTCAATGTGTAGGCTTGACTGTTTAATTTTTTGTACAGCTGAGTGAAAGCTCCCACTCATAGTAACCAACATTTCCCTGATTGTTTAGCTTGTACATCTGTTTCCTCAATACACGGAAAATCCAAGATGGAATGCTCTGCCCTGAAATGAGAAATGTCTGGCCCACTATCCCCCCCCCCCCCCCCCCCAGTGGTATTCCACCATCCACCAACCCCTCCCATAGTGGTAGTCCGCCATCTACCAAACTTACACAATATACTCATCCATCACTACACAACCCCTGTTCCCAACCCCTTAACTCATGGCTCATACTCCTGTAATAGACCTAGATGCAACACCTGTCCTATAAATCCTCCCACCACCAACTACTCCAGACCGGTCACAAGCATCATCTATCACATTAAAGGCAGGGCTACCTGTGAAACCAGTCGAGTGATCTACAAACTCAGCTGCAACCACTGCTGCATTCTATGTGGGAATGACAAGCGACAAGCTATCTGTCAGCATGAATGGCCATCGACAAACTGTGGCCAAGAAACAAGTGGACCACTCTGTTGCTGAGCATGCCTCCAAACATGACATCCTTCATTTCAATGACTGTTTTGCAGCCTTTGCCTTATGGATGGATCATTCCCACCAACGCCAGATTTTCTGAATTACGCAGGTGGGAACTTTCCCTGCAATACATCCTACATTCCTGTAACCCTCCTGGCCTCAACCTTTGTTAGTAACTGTCCTCACCCATCCAACCCCTTCCATGTTCCCATTCCAGCACTAGACAGCCGTCATTCCACCACCACACCTACTTCTCTCCTTTTCCACTAGTCCCTCCCCCCTCCCCACCCCTCAACTGCCCTCCATCTAACCTGCAGCACTTCACAGTCCACCATCCCCACCATACTCCCCCTTCCCCTCTGTGCCCCACCCTACCCCCACCCAGTCACCACTCCCATAATGCCCTGGTGCTGCTGCTTGCCTGAGACTACAGTCGCGCGCGCGCGCGCGTGTGTGTGTGTGTGTGTGTGTGTGTGTGTGTGTGTGTGTGTGTGTGTGTGTGTGTGTGTGTGTGTGTGTGTGTCTATAGTATCTAAATTTCATGTGTGTCAATTCATTTAAATTATTTTTCACAGGCAGTTCTTAATGCGTATTTTTCGGTCTGCTACATTCTTATATCCTGTACTAAAAAACAATTGTTTTGTATAATATTCCCCTCATAATCCTGACATCAGGAAACATTTTGAACACAAATGCAACAGTTAACTCCCACATACAATCCCATTCATTCAGCAATGGCCCTTGACATCTATACACTTAACACAAAATTCCTGCCACACTGTATCATTATCAGATTGCTTCTTATCCTGAAGATGACATGTTAAGTTGCAGGCAGGCCTTTTCTATCTAAGTCTTTTATGAAAGCTAATGTGTAGGTGTCTTTTCATTGTGCCTGTCTCCAACTTAAGTTGTCATCTTTACAGTAAGCAGAATCAATCTTTTCCTTATATTGCTGATAGGCCAACCTGCAATTTTCACTGTTTGAAATCAGTATTAGTTATTTTCAAAACAAATATTTTAGTCACAAATAATGCTGTGAAATCAAGGCTTCTATCAATCTGTAAAGAGTATCCATACAGATTACAACACTTATGACACACTTACTGCAGATGCTAGTTCACTTTCATTCATATCCTCTACAAACAATGGCTTTTCTGTAGGTTCTACTGGAACATCCTCTTCTTTGCTGCCCATCAACAATATAGTTGCACCCTGAAATATATGAATTACAATAGGAATATCTGTTAAATTCATAAAATACAGATTTGTATGGCATGTATAATGCAAACACACACACACACACACACACACACACACACACACACACACACACACACACAGTCTCCGCAATTACTATCATGTAAAAGAAATACTTACATCTCTTAATTTTGTATTTCCCCAATCACCATCTTTTAATGTTGTGCCTTTCACCATTACCTTTTGTCGCTCAGGCTGGACGCCTGTTAAGGCAAATATCTGTGCTTTGAACACCAGAGGATCTTCATCTGTGTTGACTTCAACATCAGTGTATGTCTCCTTACCCCACTTCACTTTCACTGTAAATCAGAGATATTAGTACAGAAGTGTTTGACGACCAACGGGTTTGAATGAACACTTAAGATAAAAGACAAATTTACCATAATCCACAAATACTTAACAAAAAATTGCACTTATCACAAAACCCCAAGTGAGTTTGTACCTATTACAATTTTCAATGAAATGCGTAACCTGTGACACCAGATTCTTGCTTAACCGGGTGGTGTACACAATACTTATCTTAGCCAAAATTTGTTTTGCACAATCAAAGTAAGCAAATGACCATATCCGAGATGGCATATCTTTCACCAAGCATTAATAAACTAAGCATACTATTTACTGTTATCTCATTCAATGAAGCATTACTAATGTACGAAACCTCATGGAATATGCCAACTGCAAAGATCACAGATCGATTAGTTCTGACAATATCCTGCTACACTATGATAATATTGACCAAACGTGACACCACACAGTTTCAATTATTGCACAACTCTTACTATCACTTCGCTTGTGTTATCTTTATGATAAACAGTTTGCAGTGTCTTGATTCCCATATATGTCTTTCTTTTGATCTGAACAGTACCTCTTCCTAACTTTTCTTGGATTACTATTCCCAATATGTTCAGCTACAACCTTAAATATATATTTTCTGCATTCCATTTAGCAGTCATGTATTACAATGTTCTTCACCATAGTTATATATTTTCTTCTTTTTAAATATGACATCCACCTCTAGTTATTAATCACATTTCATATTCTTCTTCTCTTTATCCAAAATTTGATTCATCCCATTTACTTTTGGCAACCTGAAATATTTCTTTTCACACATCAAACCTTCTCTGATGTTACAACTAAATCCTCTAGCCTGCACAAAATGTTAAACAACATACTCTGGAAACAATAAGTCATGCATATGAAATCTGCATCCTGCTACGTTAGTTAAGAATTCAAAAACCCAAACATGGGTATGAAGTTTCATCTCTATGGAAATATGCAGATCACTACACCTGCATTTACCGCAAAACTGAAAAGCAATTGAATAATATAGTTAATGTGTAAAAAATATTTTAGGATGACTGGATTACGGCAGTGGCGGATACATATGGGGGGTCATGCGGAGTGCATGCCCACCCCTTATGGGGCCACCCGCATTGCAACGCATGCTGCCCCCACCAGTCAGCCTGCATGCTATTCGTTGATTTCTCTTGTCAGTGGACTCAACTAAATCAAGTTATCGAGTAGTTGTACTTTCCTATGTAGCATGCGCATCCGCGTCATTGTGTTTTATATGTTTCTCTCTGGCACATATACAGCTAACACATCTCTATGAGAAAAGTCGCAGCCATTCTAGTGAATGGCTGATGCTGTTATTCAATTCGCACCTTATCTCGGAACAGTTTACAAAGTTCTCAAAGAAATACCGTGTTGAAGGGATAGAATAACAGCTGCCAAAGCCAATATTGTTCTTCAAGCTCTCTCTAATTGCAAGTTCATCATCACTCTGTTTACACTGAGTGACATTATGAGCATAACATATCCAGTCAGCAAAATTTTACAAAACTCTAGCTTGGGCGTTGCAATGACAAAAGCAAAATTAGATTCGACGCTCAAGGTGTATGACGGCATGAAAACTAATGCTGATAGCCACTATGCTCATATTGTTGAAGAGGTGAAGGCAGTTATCGAAGAGTTAGATGTGAAGATGAGTGTTCCTTGTCTTACAGGCAGTCAAAGACACAGGGAAAACTATGAGCATAATGATGATGCTATGACATTGGAAAAGAACTGCTTTTGTTCCAACACTGGACTAAGTTACGACTGACACGAGAGACCGTTTTGCTGAAGAAAATATTTACCATTTAAAATTCAACATGCCTTTCTGAATCAGCGCTTATCTGAACTACTGTTCTCTGAACTAGAATCACTCTTTGTGATTAAAAACAGACTAATGGGAGAGATTCTTCAATACCAGTTGGCAAGTATAAACGCCCTTAATGTTCGTTTCCTTGGTTGTAGTTTTTTGTCATTTATTCTGTTGATGTGTGTGTGGGGGGAGGGGGGGTTGGTTGTGTGTGATTGTGGTGTCCGATCTAGTAGCCAGCACCGAAGCTTTCATTGTTTTTCCTTCATGTTTTTATCTGGTTAGATGATTTGTGGATTATGCATCGGGGGAGGGGAGGGGGGGAGGGGGGGGGGGCTGGCTGGCTGGTATTGGTGAGTTGGTTTTGTGTCTTCTTTTTGACCCTGTAGAGTTAAGGGAAGTGTTAGATTCCAGATTTGGTGTTTTCTTGCGGTTGCATGTTCTGGGGTTTCTGAATTGGCATCGATACTTTCTGTTGACCTATATAGGTCAAGAAATGTTTGATTCCACTGGACATTGTTTCTAGTTGATTTTGCAAATGTTGTGGTCGGTTTATTTTACCGGTTTTGTCGTTTGGTTTACTGGCATACATTTCTTGAGAGTTTGTCGCCCCCCCCCCCCCCCCCCCAAAAAAAACCCAATTTCCCTCGTTTTTTCCATTAGTTTCATTATAGTATAGGAGGGATATGTGATTGATGATTTTCGATCTATTTTCGTGTTTGCTGCTATGTTTACGTAATGACGTCATAGTCGCAATATGGGAGTAGTTGTGAATGGTCGTTTCTGTCATATTGGTGACGTCACTGGTCAAAGCAGATGGATGAAATCAGACGTTTCCATTAACTGCTTATGTAGTCTAATTCCATTTTCTTTCACACTTTCTTTTTTCCCTAGCATAACATGGCTTACATTATGATAACAGTAAAAATTACATACACACTGAACGGTTTCTTTAGATACGATCCTACCATATGGCTTTGAACACCATGTTCTACTGGTGACTCCTCTGTGAAGAAAGAGGCTTCAGCTTGAGAAAAATTACACAATGTAAAAACTGAAAAAGCTGGCTCAGTGCTGGAGGATGCTTATATGGCATAACTGGAAAAAAAGTATGTGTGACTGTTTTGCTCTTCGTACCATGTAATTTGAAGTGGAAAGTCCTATCAAGATTTTTCTTATGCTCCAGTTATTTGGAATTACTGCCAAAATTTGTATTTTATCACACATACAGTTTGTATTGTGAATTTTACCATTCAGCTGGGCTATGATTTCTTTTTCTTTGTCCACCCCCCCCCCCCACCACCACCACCACCACCAAACACACACATCCTTTTTTTTCCAGTTATGCCATATAAGCATCCTCCAGCATTGGGCCAACTTTTTCAGTTTTTACATTGCGTAATTTTTCTCAAGCTGAAGCCTCTTTCTTCACAGAGGAGTCACCACATAAATACTGAAGGCTACTATTTAAAGAATCCAGTGTCCACACAGCTAATGCAAAGTCTGCAGGGGTTGGTGGGTTTTACAATGTTTGATTTCTATTGGTACAAGCTACATTTATTTTTCAACATAGTCACTTTGGTGACAAACACGTTTCTCCTCATAAAAAACCAATTTGTTGATAGAGTCACTGTAGAACGTTTGACTTGTTCAGAGCCAAAACCTGATCCTTGCTTGCACCACTTGATCAGTACCAAAGCGAAGTCCTCGAAGGTATTTAAGCTTCAGAAACTGATGAAAATCCAATGGGGCCAAGTTGGAACTGTATGGATGATGACTGATGACAGTAAACCCAAGGCGATGCAGATGTTATGGCACTTGGATGTGATCTGGCACTGTTATGCTAAAGGAGAGGGTGGTCCATGTGCAGATGAACTCTTAAAATATAAAACTCGACTAGGCCTACATCACGCTGTTTGTCAAGTGCTAACACTGTTATGTTAAACACTGCCATGTTAAACACTACAATTCAAGAGCTTTTAGCAGTGGCAGGCTGTAAATATTGACACTTGAATAAAAATGTAGAATGATGATAACGTCCATTTTATTTAATAAGCTTTAACAGTTTTCATATAAAAAAAAATCGGAGGCACTACTTTTCAGCATGCCCTCACATATCTGCTGCAAATTTTTCAGCCTAACAATAGATTAGACCACTTGTTTACCTTCCAATCCTTAACATTCCTCAAATTCTTCTGTACTCTTGCATGATCCCTTTTTAAAATTGATTGCAACAGTACAATTTTAGCCTGAAATCTGCTTTTTACAAACTACTACTAAATACTACCTCAATGAACAAGTATATTGCCAGTTGCAGTAGGCATGAAACAAGCTAATAATTACTGATTGAAAAGAAGTCTCATCGACTGCTTCTTTACAGCAGTAAATGTTCAAAAAATTTTCAGAATAATATTGACTTTTACTATATCCTGTTCTGGTGGGGAAAAAAAAAACTATATTCTGCTCACTGCATTTTGTGGATGTCGTTATGTAGTCAAAATAAATTTTTGGGCATGATTCCTCTGGTGTGCACTTGATATTTACCATGTTTATAGAAGCATATTAGAATACAATACTTGTCTTCCAAAAAAAATTTAAGCTGGGATGTTTTGAAATATCCAAGGTCAAATGCTGAGGTCTTTGACCTTGAATGTGAACATTCTCAGAAACCCACTAGGTTGCATACCAATGAAAACTCTATTCATCAGCTTTTCAATGATACATGTTTCATTGGTATATCTGGAATACAAACATATTTATAGCAATTTCAAATTCCACACAATTTTTGAACTTTGCAGACCTGCAATTTTATTTACATTTATATACCTACTCAAATTTGTAGTTTCCCATCTCTTATCTGAGCTACTGAAAGCACTAAATTAGAAAGGAATATGATTAGTGTTACATACATGTTATTATGCCTACATTACGTGGAACATATTCCATCATCGTCACCCTTCTTACCGCAGCACAGTGTGCAAGATGAAACTTGGTCTGTCTGATGCCCATAACAACCAATGTAAAACTGGTCAAAAGTATGCAGACTATGCACTGTGATTTGATACAATGAAGAATGGTTATATCATGCCACAACTGCAATGTTAGACGTAAATTATT